>NC_071260.1:15181149-15481149 GCF_023375685.1 Ictalurus furcatus | reverse complement strand
GTTGTCAAGAGATCAAGAGATTTTCGGGATCTGCATCTGAAATAGGGGCGTTTGGTTAAGAGGTGAGGTGGGGGGGGTTTGTGGCCACTTCTCTGACTGCTTTTCAAGTGTCTGTTAACCCACAGAGAGGAGGAGCAGTGAAGGGATGGAGTGAGAAAAGAGAAAAAGACGGAGTACGGAATGCATCTTTATGCATGAGGTCTAGCGTCCCCTCGGCCTGATGGAGAGGCAGCTTAGCCACTCAAGTGTTTGATTAACAGCCAGTGAGGAACCAGCCATTGTTCTCCTAAGTACACATACTGTTTAACACACGCAGAAACAAATGCACTCCGACTGAATGGCAGCTTGATGGCATATTTTGCCTCAATGTTTTAAAGACGACAAAATTCAAGCCGATTCGAACTTTTCCAGCAAACTCATCCATGTATTCCAGCCTAGCATGTTTAGCATAGACTGGGAGTGAGGTAGTGATGAATAATAGATAATGGTATTTTTGGTATTCCTAACCAGCTATAAGTAGCACGGCAGAATGTCAAAACAGTTGAAGAAAGAGGGAGTGAAGAAAGAGAGGGAGAGGAGTCGTGTGAAGAAGTGAAGGGCATCTCAGCATGGAGGAGAGAGCTTATGTTTATTCAACTTCTTCTGTGCTTGGGAGGGGTAGAAGAGCCTCCCACACTGTTCTTCCTTGCACTCTCTGGTCGAGCTGCTGGAAAGTCCCTCCTCACATCCCGCTTTTTTCTTTTTTTTCAAGCCATCTTCCAGACAAATGTGCCGAGAGAGAGCGAGAACTCAAGGTTGCTTTCACATTCACTCCTGCTCATTTTCCACAGATGGGGATGACTGAATGAGAGTGGGGTTGTGACTTATCAACCAGTTTGAAAATTACACTATGAAAGGGAGAACTTTTTCTGTTTTGTTAGCGATACTCCTCCTTGCTTCCTGTGCACAAATAAACCAGATAAATTTGACTCGCATTTAAACAAAAGCTTCTCCTGCTTGTTAAATCAAGATATTCCTCAGAGAGAGGAGGAACACAAAACATGGTTAACTGAATACAACCTTGAAAAGAGAAGGCCTGGAGGACTGTGTGTGTGTGTGTGTGTGTGTGCGTGCGTGCGTGCGTGTGCGCACACCAGGGCAGGGCAGCAGACGTTTGTTTTGGTAGCAGTGAGGTACAGTGAGGAGGCATCAGACACAACACTGGCTGTACGTTCAAACACAAACACTCCGGGACAACAGGTACTTTCCATCAAGGAGAAAATCACCTAAAGGGCTCCTTCTGTGTCCTGAAATAGCCCCTGAAAGTGAAAGAAAAACCAAACCCAGAACATAACACAGGCCATGTGAATATGAAACCTGGATGCGTGGTCTGGAATTAAACACACCTCGTGGTATTTTGTTCATTCTAAAACAAGTGGTCTTAGTTTTGATTAAGGTACAAAATCCTAGCTCTACTTTTCTGACCTTCTTTCTTTCATATTTTCAAGAGCTGCAGTGTGATGATTTGCTTGTACTGGTGCACGTGTGTGTGGTGGTGGTGGATATTTGCATATGTTCTGTGTCTCAGTGTCCAGTGACTACATGACCTGGCTGCTGTCCAGAGTCCCATTGTGTTGTGCCTGGCCTGCTCAATTCCACCGATCTCTCTCTCTCTCTCTCTCTCTCTCTCTCTCTCTCTCTCTCTCTCTCTCTCTCGCTTATTCCAAGCTGCTGCTGCAGGCAAGGTTGGCATGCATTGCCCCATGCAGAGCTTCCTGCCTAACTATAACATGTCTGCTCACTACAGAGATGGAGAGAAAATAAAAAGGGCAGATGCCCCCTTGGCACCCAATCCCCGCCACTCTCTAGTGGAGCAGAGTGATGTACACACAGTACTCCATGCTCTCATGAGCAGAAAATGCCCCATAGAGATTACAAAAGCCGTGTGTCAGAGAGATGACTTTGAGCACGCTTTTGGCATGGGACTTCCCCCATTTCACATGCACAAAGCAGACCTGGAGATGCCAGTCACAGCAAATTTCACATGTGGTTTCACTGATGGGTTTGTGGCACTAAAAGATCTACATTACTTATGATGCTTTCTAGTACTCAGGAAACCAAACCTGTACATGGGTTCTTCTACTATAAACCCCATACAACTCTGCTCTTTTCACCATTGCTTTGGCTAGAGCTCCAGGTGATGACCACACGGGTGCTATGTGTTGGTTATGTTTTTTGTATTACAAGGCTTATGCCAGGTGGCATAATGCACGCCCAATATAGTCCTGGCTATGGATTTACCAGTACTGCTGTCTTCCCTCAGAGTGTCTGCATACTGCTCTGCTGTGAGACCCACCTGTTCCCCTCTGCTGGCATGATCCAGTTTTTCAGTGAAAAAGACAAACGAGGGGCTCCATATCCTCCACCGTGACCTCACATTCAAATTAAAGAGCAGCCACATGCCAGCAGATTTGACATTAACATCCCCCAGACAGGCTATAAAAATACGCATTACAAAAAGAAAAGACGGGTATTTAAGCAGAACCATAAAAATGGATGAAAAGCCCTTTAGTTTCTCTCCCGTATAACAAATTGGATGTTCTTTTCATGCTTAAAAAGATCACAACTGATATTTAGACATTTAAATATTTTAAGAGGAGCCAAATGTTTGGGCTGTGGCGCTGCAGGCTGTACTAGTAACCCTTCAACCTCCTTCTAATTCTCCTATGACATCAGCTCAACAGCATTGATTCTCTTGAAGATTCTGAACCAATAAGGGGTTTGTTGAGCGAGTGGGGCATGTGTGCTCTACTCAGCCATTAGGACTGAAGTGGGTCACATGCAGAGTGTTATCGACTTTGGGAATTCGTCCTTCTCGCCGAGACGTTCAGCCTCTCCTCTCTTGTTTTGCACAGCCACGCCGAGACCCATTTTTCAAGGGAGGAAAAAATAAAAAAGCACCCCATTCAAATTGTTGTCACATTTACATGCAAGAAGGTTGATAGAAGCTGATTTGGGATTCATTTGCAAGAGCGTTTGCGGCGCGTTCGTGAGATTCTTTTTAGCACTCTCTACTTCAGTCACCTGGCTGGGAGATGTATGATGATGTTCACACCATCTGGTGGAATCGCTTTAGAAACAGGACGAAGAGGTAATTATGATCTGGAAGGTACAGCCGGCGCATTGGTGGCGGGGCACGGAGTGCAAAGTCTGTCTCCTCTAAAAGGGAGCCTGCGCCAGTGCGTAGCTATGTGGGTCGCCAGCTATTTTAATCTGCGATGTTGCCGGGAATACCTGAGGGATTGGCCAGGCTCTGTCGGAATGGGGGCTGACTGTGTGCGTGTGTGTATAAATTGCTTGTGTAGTCGAGAAAGGCTTTGTGTGTGTGTGTGTGTGTGTGTGTGTGTGTGTGTGTGTGTGTGTGTGTGTGTATGTGTGTGTGTATGTGTGAGTGAGAGAGAGAGAGAGACTGCTGCACGTTGATGGTCCAGTATCGAGCACTTTTCCCTCTGTCAGATTCAAGTAGCAAGTAGTGTGTGCTTTTAGGCATAGAGTACAGCACTGAGCAAGCCCTGTAGTGTCTAACTGACTTTGTCCCTTTCCTTTAAAGAAGACACTCGTAAGCACACACACACACACACACACACACCATCTCCAAATGCTCTCTCTCTCTGGCTTTTCACAGACAGGTCAACAGCTTAATTCTTCATGGAGTGTGTGAGTGACTCATCTTCACTCTTATTCAGTATTCAGAATGAGATCACCGAATAATTCAAAGTGCTAAGTGTTGCCCTGCACTTCCACAGTCCCATCCACACTGTAGATTGCTGTAAAAACGATGAGGTAATCCTTCTGACTAGTTCTAGTTTTGACTAGTCTTCCCAGCAACCATGCCGTCATCACAGGCTTTGTGACCTTGTGGTAGACCAATGAAGGCATGCAGGAGGGAATAAGGAGTTTAATGAGGGAGTGCAGCACGTCCTCAACGTGACCCCACCCCCACCCCTTGCAGTGCAGACAGGTGTGATGGCAGCAGGGGCACCTGCCGAACCAGCCTGCCCTGACGTGGAGCACGGTGGCTTCAAAAAGCTCAGCTCTCAGTCTGGTGTTATTTATACACTAAACAGGTTGGGGCACCTCGGGTAAGCACGCTGACGCCAGAGGGGCAAAAACTGGAGCTCCACATGGTCAGCCACAGAGACACTGCTGACTCCCCTGGCCTACCTTCACAGTTCACTCTTGGCAAAAGGGCTGCCTTTTTGTGGCTTCCATTGTAGTCAGGAATTAATGGACTGCAAAGGCATTCATCAAGTCCCAGTTAGGTTTCCTTTTTATGTCTCTGTAGCCGTTGTGTCAGACGCTGGTAATTGGGTTCAAAGTACCATCACTGTAAAAGGCTGCGTGGGAGTGAGTCAGAAGAGGGCGGGGCCCTTGCCGTCTCAGGTGACCTCACTCTCGGCCTAACTACTCTGGAGCATGCCTGGGGGGAGGGAGGGGGGAGGACAGGAGAGATGAGGTCATACTTTGAGTCTGCAGGCGGGATTTGTATAGGCAGCTTTGTGTATACGAGTGTTTGCATGAGTGAGAGACACTGAGGACGAGTGGAAAAAGACAGGAACTTTCAAGCTTTCCTTAGTTAATTTGCCTAAAAAGGCATGTTCTTTTGTGTTATTTATATATATATATATATATATATATATATATATATATATATATATATATATATATATATACAAAGTTGTGTTTTTGCGGATGAAGCAGATTGTGAAAGCAGTGACAGCGAAACACAATTGATTCATTCACACTTTGGGAAGTGCTCAAAAAGGTGGCATCACAGCTATGTTTTTCTGTAATCCCTGGTTGTGGTTCTATAGAGGAGATTTTGTGTGTCATCTCATGATCGCCATTCCCCCCCTCCCACCAGACACGCGCTCACCCTGTCTCAGTGCCGACTGGCTGAGTGGCAGGCATTTTGTCTGGTGTTTAAGAGATGAGATATCAGAAGAGGAAAGGACACTGTGCACAGATTGAGACATCACAACAATGCTGTGGCTCTCTGTTCTGTATTGCAAGCACGTAACAAGAGCAGGATCAGATCAGAGGAAGTATTTCTAAAGCAGCTATCTCCTTTGAGATGGCCCTGATACATGTGTTTTGTTTCTCCAAAATGGGTTTAAGACTCCGAGTTATAGCTGCTAGTTCACATTTACTTTCTCATACTTGTGTCTGACATTTGATCTGCTTTAAAAATGCGATTTGGTTACTTTCACACACTTGATGGTTAAAGAACTCTACAACCGACAACATTCTGTGAAATGGCCCTCGGGATTTTGTATTATATAGCATAATTCTCAGTATTTATGATAAACAACAGCCTCATTGCTCCTTATAATATTTCATTGAAACACCTTGATTGTTTTTCCCAATGCCTTAAATTATCTCAAAGTGCCCATGTTTACCCCTTCTTTGACATAACCACAGGGGGAAAATAAGAGCACCGGAAAGAGCAAAGGAGTTTGTTGTCCCATAAAATACGAGCTGAGCTCACTTGGTGTAATTACCATTCTGCAAGATAATTATAAAGAGGACAGAGTCAGGGATGAAAAAGTCATTTACGTGCTCCTTAGTGAGCGATGGCAATTAACTGTGTTGCTTAACCTGGTGCTGAAAAATTGGGTTGGGACGGGATCTTGTGCAGTTATCTCACAAAACAGAACCCGTCAGGCCTCTCCTATCTCTCAGAGGTGAGCTCCTAAAAGGGGGTTCGTGTAAGTTGTTTAATTTTTTAAGCGGCTTTGCAAAATCAACATTCCTCGTTTTGTTTTGGAGCCTTTCGTGCGTGAAAAATCCCTATAGCACAAAAGCTTTTCAGCGGCAGTGCTATAAGATTGGTTGAAGGCCTGAATATGGGAGCGACAAGGGGGGGGTCGGGGCTCAAATTCTTGTTATCCTAACTGCCTTTGCCCATCACTGCTAGCTAATCTGAACTCTCAAATTGGATTGGTTATAGCCATCTATGCCCTTCTTCAAACCCTTCTCCCACCTTAAGTAACATACTCACAATGGTTCACAGTGACTCTACACTGGAATGTGCCTGACAAGGTCTTTTGTGTGTTTGTCCTTATCTGTGGGATAGTAATCAGGACATGAGGCAAGAGAGTATGGCATAACTTCAATTCTTAGCTCCAAGTCAAGGTACGGACACGCTATCTCGCACTAGTACAGGCCCCTGTGTCGTACCTCCACAATATCCAAAATCCTTGGCTTACAGAGTCTTTTAGTCAGATCAAACAGGAAAGAAGCTCATATGCATGGAATGTGTTTCCTCTCTGTTAGGGCCTCCTTGTCACTGCTGTCACACTCTCTCAATTGTTACATCCTGTGGTTGGGTACAAAGAACTATCCAGAACTTATTTACCACAATGTGACTCAGATGGCTAGCAGAATAGCATCAGTTGTAAGACTTGCTTCGTAAAATAGTCTCAGAGAAATGCATTTACCAAAAACATTTGATTTGTTCGTTATTACTGTTAACTAAACTATCCAAGAAGTCTGTTCGTTTGGTGCAGAAGATGTAGTAGTCACACCCCAGCTGCTTCATTGTCGGATGCTTTGCTCCCAAGGTTGTCACACACAGACTATTGTGCTAGCTTTTAGCAAGGAAAAGGAAGCAGGAATTCCTGACTGGCCCCTACAGTGTAGTTGGGATAACAGGGGCTTCTTCCATAGCTTAATAGAGCAGGGTAAAGGCAACAAACTGAAAGGGGACAGACACGGTGAACTGACATCTCGAGTATATAAACTTGCGTCGCTGTGACATAACTGTGACTAAGGGAACGCTGCCCACTGGTCCTCATGCTTGGGTAAGTTTAGACTTCCTCCATGTGGCTCCCTGCTTGTAATGCAGAAGGTTGAAAGTGCAGAGGTATCTGTTGGACAGAAGCCCAGAAAAAGTAAAAAGAGAGAGAGCTCAGAGCTGATGTCTTTAATGTAAGGGTTAGCAAATGGATGTAGCAGATTTTGTTCAGTACTGCTTAAATTTCCACAAAACAGAGGGGGAGAGAGAGCTCAGTCAACCGAAGTGCTCACAGCATCACAACTGATCCAGCCAACTGATGCAGGATGCTTTAATATAGTTCCTGTAGCTGAAACTGCCTCCTTCGAAGAACTTGGCCTGATAGTGCGATGACTTGCCTGTGCCAGTGTGGATGTAACTTTCCACACAATACCCAAAGGACTATGCATCGTATGAGACAAAAAAGCCCCAGAGTCAGCCCCCGCCTCCAGCTCTCTCTTTGTTGCCCATCTCCTTTTGTCTCGCCACACTCTCTTCTCTTGTTCTCTTTTGTCTTCTGGTGTTGTATCCCCCCGCCTGAGCACTGATCTCTTTGCAGTGCGTAATGAAGATTAGCCTACACAATGGGAACCCCCCATGCTTGCACACTTCCCCACACACACACACACACACACACACACACAAAACACACAGATAGAAACACGCCAGTATCCCGCACTTAGTCTCTCGAATCTTATAACAAGCTGTTAACCCCACTTAAAAGTGTCCCCTTTCAAGCGGCTTCTGATGGGGAATAATCCTGCCTGAGCGATGTAATGTAAATCGCTGTATCCTGATTAGATTACCCCAGTGCCACCAGCCAGCGGCCATTAGCCGACCCATACACAGATAAACAGCAGCTCGTCCCCAAATCCAGTTAAAGGAAGACAGGGACCCATTCTTTGGGGCTAAGTCTGCTCTGCATGCTTAGCCTGAATGCTGTCTCGCTGGCTTTGTTGGTATGATTATCCTACATTTGGCGTCTTGGCACAAATCTTCACATTCTCATACCTTCTCACTGTGTCATCAGCTGGCATGAATTTATTTATTTATTTATATATTTTTATAGAGCTGGTTTTTAGACCAGGCACTGTATAGAGGATCAAAAAAAAAATTGTCTTTATTATAATTTAGCTCTTAATTTGCACTGAATACAGCAATGTATTTCTTACCACTTCAATTCACAAGCCATTCTCCTAATTCTTTGCTGTGCCTTGCAAGCCCAAAGAATGGAATCTGCACACAAGCAATAACAGGCTCAAGTTTGAATGGTTTCTAAGAAACTCTTGAATGTTTGACCTAGTGTTTTTGTCTGAATGACATGTATTTATCTGTTAAACCATGCCCTGTTATACCGCAATGGATAGAGGGGAATTGCTCAACAGTTTCCCAAAAACAAGTTCGACTGTTGTCTCCCCCACCCCAACGAAGTCAAGTGTGTTTGACTGGATGTTAATGGGACCTGTGTTGGTTTGGGACCTGATCAAGGGGACGTTGTTTCTTTCACAAACACTCGCTGATAAAACAAATGAGTGCAGGGTTTTGTGCCTTGCACTTCTTTCACAGCCCTTTCGTCTCCCGTCACACATTTGACCATCATTTTGCGACCTAAATTGGTGTTTGTAGAACTCAGTAAAACGGGATTTGGTGGCCACACAAGCGTATGTATTCATTAGCTGCAGCTGTGTAATGTCAAGCGTACAGCCTCCTTGTGTGCCTGGGTACAGATGGAGAAGTTGGCAGAAGCAGTTCTCCAGTAGCAGTGCCATTGCCCATTTATTCCTTAGAACCCCCATCATTCCTCACTTCAATTAAGAGGTAATAAGTTATCATAATAATTAGCAGTGCCAACTCTGTCTAGACAGGGATTATGCCAGTGGTCCATTAAGGCTTGTTGGATCTATGGAATAATTTAAATTGAATTTCCAAATCTAACTTGGCCTATTGACTTTTCTGTCCCAAACCTGGGAACACTGAGTTAACCCTTCTGAGCACTACAACACAGTCTCAAATCGAACTATTAATTTACCCTGGGATCTCTAGCCTATTTTTCACATGACTAATAATCACAGGGCACCACCGAGCTGAGAAACATATCATCAGTGCATAAGCGTGCACTGAACATGACTTGTACTATGTATAGAGAAATCAGGTGTGTTAAACAAGCATACATTTTTTCCAAGGTCATCTTTATCTCACCCTTAATTGAGAGCTCACAGCTTTCATGTGAAAAGGTCGCTTAGTCTATGCTAGTACAAAGATACATATTGGTGGTAATCCTTACCAACAAGGGTGCTTAGTCTACATAAGGTCTGCTAATTACTATGCATGGCCAGGGTGAGCACTGTGGTTTGCTCCTTCTTACAAATGTAGAGAAATGAGTCCTGTGTCTACAGAGAAATGAGGTATAATGAAGTTCTTCCAGGCTTGTTTATGAAGAGATGATTTTTTTTTTTTTGGTCAGCGCGTCAGTGTTTTAGTATCGAGAGGAGACGAGGTGTTTTCTTCTCCTTAGGTGGCAATCTTCAGACTGCCTCGGGAAAGCTCATGTCATAATAAACCTGTCTCGGTTATGTCATGAACCTTAACGGGGGCCCTAATGTTCTGCCAAGGGCTGTCAGCATGCATCAGCTCATGCACACCTCTGTCTAATGAACATTTTTCTGTTTCTTTATCTGATTTCAGGGTAGAATACTGAAAAGGATGCTTTTCAAAGAATGTTTGTTTTACAGCACCGGCAATCTCGAAGGGTTTATAATTTGGAACTCATTACAATAAAACTGAGTTAAACGTCCAGGATATTTTAGCTATAAATGAAATATCACCTCCTAATTAAAAAACCACTCCCACAACTCTGATCCTCAGTTGATCGTGGAAACAGGAAGGGAATAGGCAAAGCCTGAATCCGGAGATAGGCAATAAGGATATGTGGTCAATTTTTTTATGACCAACACGTTTTTGTTGGGATAACCACTTAACGTATCCTAATGTAAAACCTAGTAGACCCGAAAGAGATTATGACCATTTCCAGCACATCTATGATTCTTTAAAAAAAAAAAAAATTAAACCCCAACAATGTGGCTACCATGGAAACAGCTTCAGGGCCTGTTGTGCTCGTCTAAGGCTGAGCCTCTGTCTGGATTTCCGCTCGTCTCCCAGAGGAGCTGCCTGGTGCTCACCAGCCACAGACTGAGAAGAGGAAGAGGAAGCGAGAGCTGGAGTTCGGCCACCGCAATGCCTAAGAAGGCCAGTCTTTAGAAGCACAGCTTTAGGTACAGGAAGGAGAATGGAGGGTACACAAAGGATGAGGGTGCGATTAAACAATGAATTTGTCATGAACCGGCGAATTCGTATCGCACAATGAGCATGCAATTAGCTTTTCGGAAGAGGGTAAATATTGATACAAAGTAATGAGTGTGTTGAATTTTGCATAATCTCGCACCCAAAGCCAGTCTTAGCCTTTCACCGAGAGCGTTTAGGAAGATTACATTTACTCTGCGCTACTAGGGTACTTTTCGTTTAAGTAAGTCTTCGAAGTAACTTTCATTTCATTTTCATTGCTACCTTGAGGACGTGCTGCTCCATTTCCCACCGAGTCTTTCATGAACATCTGGCACCAGCGCTGTAATCAGGCACCAAACTGTAGTGGGTTATGCAAAGAAACATCAGGAAAATGACACTAATCATTATCCTAATTGGCATTACATTATTAAAGGTATTGTACAAGATAGATTATGTCATGCAGACTGGTATCTCACACACAAACACACACACACACACACAGGATCATGGCATTCTTTATATACTTTATTTATTCTTCATCTCCCTTACATATGAGATATTATATTAAATTATACACTCGTGTAACATTTGTCCTTCTTTGTATTATATAGTGTGTGTGTTTGTTTGTTTGTTTATTTATTTATTTATTCTCCTTCGTAGTACATGTGGTAATATATCATAATTGCATGTTGGCCAGATTGCTGCTAAATTAAGTTCCATTGCCTGTGCAATGACAATAAAATAATCTTATCTTGGACTGATTCATATGATTTAACCGTCATTACGAGTTTTCAAATTTTTAGTTCGTCAGTTTTACATATATACTTCTGTTAGAGCTACAAAATCATCTCCTAAAGACTTCTATACCTCTTAGGGTATTGGTACTGTTACTTCTAGACAGCATCTTGATATTAAGTGTGGTAATAATTACATAACTGTGAACTCTGAGGTTTTGGCAGCTAGACCGCATCCCATAGGGAAGGAAAAAGGGAAAAACCCCTCAAAGTGTGTCAAGAACATGAGACCTGCCACATAGAAGCTGCTTGGGTGTGGAGACTAATGGCCAGCATGTATTGATTTTCTGTTTTCTACTAAGCCTACACATAGGTCAGGGTTACTCTGTCTCTTGGCTCAGTGATGTGGAACGAAAACCTTTTTGCAGTCTTATTGCAATATGAGATCCGGTAGTTAAATCCATAAGATATACAGGTATGTGTGTAAATGTATTAGTATGACATATTTTTTAGGTTCTGTAGCAATGTCAAGGTCATATTCTTTTGGCGTCGTAAGCCCTTGGATTTTTCCGTTTTTCGGTTTCGTGTTGGCTGTCTGGCTCATACACTGTAGGAGTTGCTTTTGCAGATAGACACAAGGGATTTAACTATCGCCTGGTATCCAGGCAACCACAACAATAATGATACGCATATGTAAATGCAGGAGTTGTGTGGCACACAGTTGGCCTCTTTTTTTTTTTTTTCTTTTTTTCCTTTCTCTCTCTGTCTCTATCAACTGCCAACCCCCCCCCCCCCCCAGGAAATCAAGTGCACGGTTTCCACCAGCGGAGAGATACGCCGAGAAATCTGGCGCTGAGAAAGCGGCGTCAACAGGGCAGCGAGAGCCCGGGGAACGTCTGCAGTCGGGCATCGTTCACTCTGGCTTTGTCTGGCTTTGCTAAGAGTAATATGTCAGAAATGGTCTTTTATTTCTCTTCTCTACACCCTCACAGGACAATGTCTAGTCTTGATCGCCTAGCTGTGTGGGTCAGATTTAATCTCCGCCCTGCGTTAAAATATTCACACATGCTATGAGATCATTGTAAAAGATGTGGGATAGTGCTATTCTTTCCCGACAGAGCCTTTTTCTTGTTCTCATAAATAGCGAATCTGAACCTCTGACAAAAAAAGATTTCCCTAATTTCAGATGACACCGCTTGGCTTGCTTTTTTTAAAAAAACAACAAAAAAAAACTGTGTAGCAGAGAAACAAGGCATTCGTGCCAGGCGGTTATTATCACGTCATCCAGGAAAGCACAGTGGAACGAGATATGGCTCTTATCAATAGACTTTAACAGGATTTTATACATTCATCGAAGCATGTCCTGTTCCTTAAAAATCTCAACTTCTAGAAGTGGCTCGTTTTATATTTAATTGCCTTCTCAGTGAAATACATTCCCAACCACATTGCACGTGATATTTTTTATTTTATTTTTTTTCCCCTCACTGTGGGCAAATGTCAGAGGGCACGACCCAAGATAAAAGAGCCAGCAAGTGTGAGTGTTCAGCCACTGCATCGGTGGCCACAGGCCAAATGAAACTGGATTAAATTATCCGTCCAAATTAAAAGAGCATATCTGGGCTGTCCTAGCTAACAGCTGTTAGCATTTTTCTTCCACATGGATCGCCTACGTTCATTTATTTTATGGCCCATGTTTATTAGGCCGAGCGTGATGAGGATGGAGTGGAGTAGAAGAGGGAGAGGATGGTTAGTGCCCAGGTGCTAATTGACTTGCTGTGCTATTGTGTTTTGCGTGTGTGTGTGTGTGTTGAGGAGGGGGACAGTAAGGCTACTGTACTGAGTGGGAGGGGGTGAAGTTGGGGTGACACAGGTGCAGAACCAGGCAGAGAGGAGGGCCATTACACAGCAGGAGAGTCTGAGTGGACTCACTCCATCATACACTGCTCATTAAAATTTCATAGGAGGCAAGAAAGAGGAAGAGATATAGAGTCGCCTCAGAAGTAAGTTGAAACACTGAGGAATTGTCAAGACATCAGCCACACTTGTTTGTCCTTAGGTGTGAACTGCGTCGTATTGCGTTTTGGAGTTTGTCGCGAGCGGCTGTCAGCTCCCCAAGCCGTTTGCCGTTCAAAACCTTGTAGTTTAGCTTTAGTGACAGCTGGTGGAAAGAATCAAGTGATCGAGTGTGTATCTCTCCTCCCTAAAAAAAAAAAAAAGATGCTGAAATCCCCTTTGTGAGACAGCGGTTGTGATTGAGCGAGTCTTTCATTTAGAAGGCTTTCTTTGATGGTGGGAATTGCAAGCAAGATCAAAAGGAATCGCCCAGGCCACTCAGCGCTGTACCAAGCTGACGACCGTTGACTTTTCACATAAGCACCTTTCAATTTATTTGTCCGTTAACCATTTTATTGGGACACTTTTTCATGCTTTTGTTGGGTCTTTTGTTAGGAAACCGACTGTTAGGTACACCACTTCATTGGTTTTATGGCCACTTTTCAATAGGGCAACCAAAAGCACACACACACACACCCTTACCAAAATAAATGGTCACACACAGTTAGTCAAACACACACACACACACACACACACAGTGCTCTCTGCCTCATGGTGTAACTGTATCCTCTAAATGTCAGGATTCCTGGGGCTTGGAACCAGGGGGATGGGTAGATGACAGTGAATGGAGTGAGGAAGCTCAGGTCCACTGTGTGTGTGTGTGTGTGTTTGTGTGTGTATGGTGTGTTGGACTCAGTCTCCACAGCAATGCTCATCGCTACTGTCTGAACAAGCCAAAAGTGGCAGCCCAGGCCTCTGGGTCCTACCACTCAGCCAAAAAGGCGAGCAAATCCATGAAATCCTATCCACGATGGCGTGGGCCTCAGATTACGGTGATGTTCATCCCGTTGTGGTGATAGCTTAAATGTCATTGGGACAGATAGGATCTACCTCTGACAGAATGCGTGTGGCTGACTAGCTTCCTTCTTCTTCTCTCTCTCTCTCTCTGCAACCTGAGGGGTGGTCTGTCATGGACGTGCAACGGAGACTCAAAGCGCCTCCTGCAGTTGATGATAAGCGTCTGTCACTTGGCACAATGGCTTTCCCAGGGTTCCTCAGTAATTGTCATGTCGTTACAGAGCTAATGGTGCAGCAGCCGCCACAGGCTCCTTAGCCAAAAAATATATATTTATATATCAGTCCAAATCAAATGAATGGAAGACCCAAACAGGGCAAAATCCTTCCTTAAACGAATCAAGGACAGAGTCCCAATTTTACAGGAGAGTGGTTATGATCAGTGGAATGTATGGATGATAATAGCTGTAGTGGATAGACAGGAGCCGTGGGTTATTGTTCTGGGCACTGCAGGGGACGGCAAAGATGGCATATCATATAGACAGATTTCATCAACCCGGCTCATTGAAAACGACACCATTTCCATGCAGAATCACAGTGCGAGCCGGATAGCAACTCATCTCTCCCTGCCACTTCAGCCTACACGAAGTGCACAAAAAACCCAAAGTGAAAGGTTTTGTTTAGTTTAAAAAAAAAAAAAAAATGTATTCTAATGGCAATAAAAATCAAGGAGTAGTTTTTAGTTACCGCTCCATTTTACTCACACAAACACGTACGTGATGCAAGAGTACACACACTTGGGCTTCCCATCAGCAAATTAGCTGAATAAAGAGCCTCTCTTCGCCGGGTCGTTTGAGTGGCTAATTAGTCATCAACGCATGCTGTGGAGGGGGAGAGAGAGAGAGAGAGAGAGAGAGAGAGAGATCAGTGTTTCATCATGAGGTAGAGCTTCAAACAGCATCTGATGAAAGCCAAATCGCTTTAATTAAAACCTATTTGTATTTAGGGAAAAAATATAGTTTCAATCCAAGGATACAGGGAGCAGGGGAGAACAGTTTTGGTAGATGCAGGCGGAGATGTAAAAGCATTAGTTTTAGATAATGTGCCGACTTTATTACATACACAGGGAGCAGGAAACGGTGTGAGGAACCGACTCCGAGATTGGCCGTAATTTTCTCTTTGTGTCTAGTTTGGACCCGAGCCGTGTTAGCTAATAGCAGTTTGGCGGTGTTCTCAACCCATCCCCCCCCCCCCCCCAACTATCTCTCTCTCTCGCGCACTCTCTCTCTCTCTCTCTCTATCTATCTCTAGCTGTCTCTTTGTGTGATAACGCCTCTTAGCACCACATATATTATTGATAGAGCTCAGTGTTGCAGGTGCAGCCAATATAAGTATAACATTCTGATATTCACTTCAGCAGATATCAGTCTCAGTTAACGCTAACCTGTGACTGTGTGTTTGGTAGGAACGTGGGCGAGTGAGGTCTAAGCAGAGATATGATTTGATCTTTCATTTGCTATTCACACTCAGGATTCCCATAATGCATTATTGCTGTAGTGTGCGTGATGTAAACGATTAGGGGCAGTAAACTCACTAATATCTGTACTAGTTTACTATTATAGATATTATATAAATAAACTATTTTAACTGTGACATTTTTTTGTATATTTAAGTGTTTTTTTTTTTTAATTATTATTTTATTTTTAGACATATTGAGCAGAGTGAGCATATCGTATTTGACTTTACCTTCCAGTTATTCAGATTCATAAAGCAGTTCAATTGTAGTGTTGTTCAGATAAACATGTACTATTACAGGGTTTTTCTACCCTTGCTTCATTTGTTTCTGGAAGCTATAATGGAGTACTGTGTGTTCTCGTCTCTCTGCGTTGCACGCTTGGAGAATAAATAAATAAATCTGTGACTGCAAATAAGCTCTATAAAAACACACTGGCAACTAAAATAATTCAAGATGTAAAACTTCAGTCTACTGCTGAAATTCTCACTTGAACACCTGGATGAAAGGCCCTATATTCTCAGTACGCATGGATAATTTACACACCTGCCGCATAAGCTGAAGCTCGTGCAACCGTCCCAAAACGCACAAGCTTCGCTTTACACCCGCTGTAAGGTTTCACGCTGTTTCAGGAAGATCCGATTGTTCAAATAGAGCCTGCAAATAAAATGTTTATAATGCAGGACAGAATCATGAACAATAGTCTTATCACAAATCTTTAATATGTTCCAACATATTAATAGTATAGAGTGTCATATATATATATATATATATATATATATATATATATTATTGATTAATACTAGTTTTAAGTATGGATAATGCTGCTCTGGAGTGGTGGATATCGTTCTAGTCGAGGTGTTATGATGAAACGTGAATAAACCCGGTGTCTCAGTATTAAACAGTAACAACAGCTGCTTTTCTGCTGTGCTACAAATAGATTTTTGAGTTGGACCAAAAAAAAAAACAAAACCCCAAGTGAAAGCCTTTTTAACCAGGTTTGACGTTCCATTCCAAGCAGGAGTGTAAAATCCTACTGAAACATGTACATCCTGCCAACGTTTGGCTATCCAAAGACCTGTAGTACCAAAGCCTTGACTATGTACACTATTTAAAATATGCTCATGAGTTGGTTTGAAACCATACCCTCGAAGAAAAACAAGGAAAATGTACATTAATATGAACAATAAAAACGTAATCCTATCGTTTTTCTTTTTACTAAACGTAGTTTTCAGCTTGTTTACGTGCCACAGACAAAACGTACAGTACACACAAGCTGTAGATGCAGTCCTTTATGTTGCTAAAGTTAAAATAATGAAGCTGCTGCAGTTATAATTTGTACTGATGACATGAAGGAATGAGCTGGAGGGGGTTTTTTTTTTTTTTCCTTTTTTTTTTTTCTTTCCCCGATGCTCTTCCGACCTCGCTGCCAAAGTGCTTTTACTGCGACATGCGGAACAGAACGCTCTAATATCCAAACTAGTCAATGTGACTGAAGAATAATATTGTTAGACCATTAGAAAAGAAACTGCTGAATAGGCAGTCAGTGAGCCATAGACACTCACTCTCTCGCTCGCTCTCTCTCTTTCTCTCTCTCTTAATCATTCACTCTTTCGCTCTTGCTCAACTGAAGTATTTCTCCTTTTAATGAATCGCCCCCTTCAGAAAAGAAGGGGAAAGGTTTATTATCTTAAGCAAGGTGCTCGTTTCTAGTGAAATGCCATGAACAGGGCGGACACTGAGGAAAACCATAACCTGCATGGGTAAATACCTTCCCCTCGCGGTTAGCAAGTAATGAAAAATTCCTGGGATGTTTGATTTCTCTCCCAGAAAGACATAGAGAGGGCAGAGCAGCCCGGCACCTGTGATCAATCACTCCAAAGTACTAGTTTTCTCGCGCAAGTGTGTCTGTTGACAAGTCCACAGTGACACGAAACCCACCAGCCAGTAAGCTTGTGGGTGCTGAAATTTCCTAAAGCTGTTATAATATGTACCTATTGATGGCATGACGCTTGCCCACAGGTTTAGCTACCTCTTCTGATGAAGTGAATTCACTATCAAAGTTGTTAAAGTCTATTAATGGTCTATTACCATGGTGATGTTTGGTATTTTAATGGCGTAATTTTTAAATTGAGCTGTTTTTTCTTCTTCCCTGTTTAATGTTGTATTGCTAGACTTTGTGTGGCAAACAGTTGATTAAACAAGTGATTTATCAGGTAGTACAAGGTGATTAGTGTCATGCTGGAAAGTAACAAGAGTTATGTGTTTGACCTTATGTCCTTCTCCCTGTCTCTCTTTTCCCACAGACATGTCTGGAGCTGGAGCGGTATCTACAGACAGAGCCTAAGCGACTGTCCGACCTCTTCGATGAGGATCTGGACTGCCTGTTGACACCAGGTTTCATGAAGGGGGACAGCGACGAGGACCTGATGGATCCACTGCTTCCCAGCTTGTCAGACCAACCCAGTCCGCCGCCGCTGCTCGTGTCTCTGCCCAAAAACCTCCACACTCCAGCCAGTGGTAAGACCATTGAGGCAGGAGTGAAAGAGGGTAATGGGGGCGTCCACCCAGCACAACTGAGTGCCGTCACCTCACTAACGCCACCCTCCTCACCAGAACTGGGCCGGCACCTGGTCAAGCCAACGCAGACCCTCACCGCCACGCCTGACGGCACACTGACGCTCAAGTTGGTGGCAAAGAAAGTGGGGCTGGCTACTGCCAAATTGGTGGCGACACAGTCATTGCCTTCACCACCGGCCCGGGGAGCACAGAGCGATGGAGAAGGAGGCTTGGGATCAGCAGGAATTAGTGACATCCCAGAGAACAAGAAGAGGGTCCATCGCTGCCAGTTCAATGGCTGCAGGAAGGTTTACACAAAGAGTTCCCACTTGAAGGCACACCAGAGGACACACACAGGTGAGATTCCATCAAATCATCAAGGCATGTGATGCTAATAAAGGATTCGTTTGGACGTATTTGAGAGCCTCTGAAGTTCTGTTCTTCTCTCAAAAGCAAGCGGAATGAGGAAAAGCATGCAAAATAAAATATAAATATATATATATATATATATATATATATATATATATATATATATATATATATATATATAAATCCTACATTCTGCTATAAAGTAGCTTGGATTGAGGCCTGACTCTGCAAGCATGACCAGAATGAGGTAGTTGTCCCCCAATTCACTTTCAAACTAAAATGAGTTCAGCCACACTATTCAAAACCTGTCAGCGCGGTCAGTAATTGCAGGATGATTGATAGACTGGCTGGGCTAAAATACATATCTTGGCTAATTCAGCCACATCCACCTCTGCTTTGCTGCTGTTGCCCTCTCGCTGAACCCTGAGAGGGAGTTGCGCTCCACTGTGCCCTCAAGTCCTGCTGTGTTGATGGCCTCGCTGTGGCTAATCTTGCTCCTGAGGCCGGCTGTTGACTCAGCGGGTTTCTGCAAGCGGTAGCAATGCTAATCACTATACTAGCTCACCGGCGGTGTTCCTGACAGGGAACAGAAACAAGTAACAATGGGAGAAAGGGAAAAATAAATAAATCCAAAAACAGAAAGCTGTATGCCAGAATCTGTCAAGTTCATTACACGCTGGATTCAATGATGTAATTAGTTTAATCCTCTTTTTTTCGGTTATTATTTCAATAGATTACTGGCACAGGGACATTACGATTACTGCAGGATTCGATGGGAAGCCTACTTGGTGCTGGAAAGGTTGGTTTTGGCTTTCCGACAGTGTTTGCAAGGTTAATGGTGTGTATTCTAATATACACTATGGAGGAAATGTGGGCTACAGCCTGAACACTTGACTCTGATGTAGGGGCTGTGATCGATAACTCCTGCTCCAGGAGACGGAAGTAAAAATGCACACCCTGTAATTGCTCAAATGTGATCCTTGGCGATCATTGTAGCTGTTGACTGACTGAAGAAATGTAATTAACTGTGGCATTAGTACCCAGGCCAGTGACGGAAGGGCAGCAGGGGGTAGTTGATTAGAAGACAGCGAGTTGCTAGGAAACCCCATCACATGCAGAAGAAAGGCAGTAACAGGCTGGCTGCTTGCAGCACTGGACACCAGTTAAAGGCTTCAGTATGCCAGTCCAGCCAGAGCTCAGAGCTTCAACAGCCTAGGGTCCAGCTTTAGACTACTGCATACCCCGCTCCACTCTGTACATTTGAGTTGCCAGGCAACTACATCCCACTCAACGAAAGCGAACAGTAATTGGCTGATGCTGCGGAGTGTCCCTCCATTGCATGCTGCAACTGCACAGCTCTCCCTCACTCTTAACTTTACACACTCACTCTCACTTTCTCTCTCTCCCTCTCTCTGACCGGTTGCTAAGCGACTCCATCATGCATCTGTGCCTTCCCAAGTTATAATTGGCTGGTGTAGCGGTTGCCGTGGTTGCAGGTCCAAGCCTGCCTTGCTGCTGTCTGAGCGCGAGAGAGAAGAAGAAGAGGGGGAGAAGAGTGGGGGCTGTGACAGAAGGAGGGAGATGGTGCATGTTTGTGAGTGTGTGTGCGTGTGTGCATGTGGATGGATGGGTGGATGGGGGTAGGGGTCTCTGGCCAATTACCCAGAGTGCAGTGTGAAACGTTTGGTGTCTCGCACCTGCGGCCCCACCACTTTGCAAATCTCAGCGTAAGGGAGGGCTCCTCTCTGGTTCCGTCCATCTGTGTAGATACACGAGTACACATTGGGGGTATTATTCACCGCTGATTTTATAAACCAGGAGAGCTCAAGGACAGGCAAATCCAATAAAAGAAAAAGGCACAACCATTTGGACCGCGACGTGTCTCGGTCAAACTGACCAGAGAGAGACACCGCAGTCTGTTCAGCATTGTGCAAGGCGCCAAGGAAGTTTAGTGGAAATAATTGAAAATATGGTCTTGACTCCATTTGATGCCTGTAACCCTCAAAGAGCACTAAGGATGATGGGGGAAGGGAAGAGGAAACGGTTGCAGGAGTTACATCACACGGCTTGCGTTTGTCGTCTGTGCTGTGTCATCCTTTACATCGCATTGCCTCATCACTAGCAAATCCAGGATATTCCCAGATTACACACTCACTCGCCATATTACCTCGGCTTGCGATCAAATTTGTGTGCCGAGCCACCCCTCTGCACGATGCGCTGCCATTACGTGAACATTAAGCAAGAATACGCTTTGTTTCAATCCCATTTTACAGAGAAAAATAAGTCGTCTAATTAGTAATTCCTTCCTGACAGATCCTTGGTCATTCTCCATCTGCATTAGATGGCACTAGCCAATGTCCTTAGGCATTAGTGCTACAGACAGCAGCCCTTCTTTTTACTGTACTGTCATTTGCAATCTGCTAAGCTGCACTTTTTCGATCGAGCGAGCCGAAATTTCACTTCAAATGACTCTTCAAGTCTAGTTAGGAAGATTGGCGGACATGAGGAAGAGCGGTAGCACTGGCAGCTGGCTGAGCATGAGTACGATATTACTCCTCATTAAGCGTCATTAAGACCCCAATTATCCTTACCACCCCTGGATCTGAATCAGCACCGCTGACACCCCTCCATTTCCTTCAGCAAGCTAGGCGGCCTAGGGCCAGAGCCCCGTCTGCTCGCCACAACGCTAGCTCGAGGCTGGGGTAGAACCGTGACCACAGCAGACACCCCACCCATCACTTTAAGCCTGATGGATAAAAAAAACAAAAAAAAAAAACCTACAGCGTGTTGAACAATGGGGATCGCCTCCCCCATCTGCTTAACTTCATCTGAAATTCAGATCTCTCATCGGGGGGTGGAGAACAGTTAATGGAAGTGGTTTCATGTTTTGGAAACGTGACTCTGGATTATAAATTAATGTTGTCACAGTGAATGAGTTAATTTGCACAATTTTTATTATTTAATTTTTTTTTTCATGGAATTTTGCAAAAAGGGGAAAATTGCTTTTGATTTGGCTCATTGAGCGTTCCAGACATTTGGGCTGCAATAAGAGATGTGAATAGCTGGCACGCAGAGAATGAAGAGAAGAGATGAGTAATCACTGTTTAATATAACAGATCATTTTTATCTTCTGTTTCATGCAGTGGATCTGTCCTGCATAGGTGTGCGTGTGTGAAAGCATGCGAGTGCAAAAGGCTTGCTAAAGTGGAGTGTGTCACGTGTCTGCAGGTGAGAAGCCGTACAAATGCTCCTGGGAAGGCTGCGAGTGGCGCTTTGCCCGCAGCGACGAGCTGACTAGGCACTACCGCAAGCACACCGGCGCCAAGCCCTTCAAGTGTAACCACTGCGACAGGTAAGACACACGCTATCATACACACACTCGGCTTCCTTCTTAGAGAACCGTGTGATTAGAAAGCTCTCTCTCCCAGAAATTTTTTTTCTTTTTTTTTTCTCTCCGCATCCAAGCAGCAGGCACAGCACCTGTCTCTCTCTGTCTATCAAACCTGCTTTCTCGCAATCCCCTCATGCGCACAAATAAAATTCCTTTCAGCTGGGAATCAGCAACACTAAACTGTCTTGCTCAGAAGTGTTGCCCCCCCCTTTCTCTCTCTCTCTCTCTCTCTCTCTCTCTCTCTCTCTCTCTCTCTCTCTCTCTGAAATTCTCTCTGAAGCGCAGCAGCATTTGCTGTGTGCTGGGATAGATCGTTTGGCAGTTAGTTTAAGACTCCCGTTCCCTCATGAGTAGTTCATTCACAGTCCAGTCCTGTGATACTCATTACCAAATTACTGCTGCACTCTCTCTCTCTCTCTCTCTCTCTCTCTCTCTCTCTTCCAATCTGCCCCCTTCGCTCTCCCCACCGGTGCAGCGTGTATCGACTGGAGAGAACAGAGGGGGGAAAAAAATAAGGGGGCGTGTTTCAAATACGCGAGTTATATAACGGCAATAAAAGGAACTTGGCGTGGCGCAGGAGGACTAGCGCGGAGAACATTCCGTTGGGTTTAGGAAGACGGACCAGGTCATGCACGACATCACGGTTATATAGAGGAAAAGGGCAGCTTTAAATACCGCCTTATCAATCCAAACTCTCTGTTTTTTCTTTTTTGTTTTGTTTCATTTTGAGGGATGAGCTATATGTGTTATAATTGGTGAAACAGCAGCTGAATCAGTTCAGGACTGTTTTTTTCAGTAAGCTTTTCAGAGCATAATCATGCGAGGGACGAGCACCTACACACAAATAGTTCATTCAGACACACACACGCTAACTCAGTACATCAAACATTGTCATTACATCCCACAGTCCTGTCAGAAATGAAAGCTCTCTTTGTCTCTGTGTGATGTGACAGTGATGGGTTTGGGGAGGACTGATTGAGCGTGTGTGTGTGTGTGTGTGAGAGAGTGACAAAAGGAGTGTGTGTTTCCAAAAGGAAAGAGGAGCGCAAGCAAGATTTCCATGCACACGGGGGTAGCTTTGAGTGATAGCCTGTCAGTTGACAATAGTAGGACGCTGTCATTCGGGCCAGCCGCCCGGCGCAAATTACACGGCACGGCTGCGCATGCACACTGATCCTGCTCCAGGTGGAAGCGCAATTATACACGGCTCCCCGGCTTGCTGCCAGCATGCCACGAGGGCCTCGTCTCATGATTTCAGTAGCCATCCATCCAGATCTACTCGCCTGCTCCATCAACAAACCTCTACTGTCTTCTGAAAGAATCTGCGGCCACCGAGTCCATCTCCGAACGCTGTCCCGACAGCGTCCTAATTACGCTTTACGTCTCGGTTTTGGAGATGAAGTACTGTTGCAAGGTCTTCGATACAGAATCCACTAATAAATTCACAACAGGACTGACTGTGGAAAAAGCAAGACGGGGGCCGTTGGCACGTGGATGTAGAACGCATCACTGTAATTGAGTCTCTCTGATTGCCAAGCTTTTGATAACAGCTGCTTCGGAGCCGAGAACGTGAAGTGAAGACCGAGTCAGCCTCCTTCGCCGCAAGTTAACCCCTGGGGAGCTTTTTTTAAATTGGGCCCTCTGGTTCGTGTTTCTTTGAATTGGACTTAGTATTAACCCATGCAGAACCTCACTGCAGAGTCAGCTAATCCAGGAGTGGATACTACTCGGTACATTTGCTAGTGGACTAATCCACAGGCGTAATAAAAGGAAGGTTCACTTTAAGAGAGACGGAGGTTCACTTTAAGAGAACTTGTAACAAATGTGTCTATGGATGCACCGATTAGGATTGTCAAAAGTACCGCTACTTTGGTGCCAAGTCAGTACTGAAAAGGAAAAAAAGTTGACGGTACCAGATTTTCATAAGTACCGGTAGTACTGAGTACCGGGTCAACCCTGTACTGATGCCCTGTCTGAAAAGTCTGAAATTTTTCATGGGTGCACCATACAGCAAGAAGACATTGGAGCTCCGCCGGTTGCCATGACTGTGTCCGAAACCACATACTTACCTACTATATATACCTGCGAAATACACCAATTTCTCTCGGACACTCGTTTTCCGCTTTCAGTGCTGTTTCCGCTAAGTGTGTAAAAGCCCCGCCCCTAAAATTGATGTGCAGCTAGATTAACCGTGCTTTCAGGAAGAGCCGCTGCTTAACCGCAGTATTTATTCAAGCAGGTGAGTTTCAGTTATGATAGGGTTGCATTATGAAAGTTGTAGAATAGTATAATTGGAGTGTATTATTGCAAGAAAACATCCTCGTTTTTGCTTACTTAATGTTTAGCATACGCGCGTTTAACACTAATACGGTTAGGGGTCCTTATTAACCATTTAATGCTTTAACTTTTCTTGGGGTTAAATAAATGTGAGGACATGATGGGGTTTATTAATTTTACACATCAGAGGCTTTTTGATGAGCGATATATCTGAAATGTATGTGTTAGAAAATAATAGATTTTTATGTCTTTAATACCAGTCAGTCAGAAAAACATTTCTCCTCTTGTCTGGAGAACTCTAGTAGCTTTAATAATGATATACTTGAAGTATACAGAATGGCGTTATTAAAAATACATTTTATATTGATACTTAACTTTATTAATAAAATAGTGTGTTGTTTAATTAGCATGTTTTTGTGTTTTGCTTTGGTATCGAAATTGGTTCCGCGTACCGTGGAATTTTACTGGTATTCATACCGACTGCTGAAATTTTGGTACCGTGACAACCCTAGCACCAATACAGTATTGGGTATGGGTCCGATATTGTGCTCATTTACTCGTACTCGTAAAAACGGCTCCAATACCACGTGATGCTATGTGATGTGTGTGCCTAGCGTAACGTCGCGCTAATAACAGATGACATGAAATTAATGAGATTAATGATGGCGATCAAAGCAGAGCAGACTGCTAAATGCGCTGTGGGAGAACATCGAGAGGAGGAAGTACAACACCATCCTAGTAAAGTAACGTGGCATGAGGACTTCGTTGCTAGCGACCAACGATGCAGCAAATGCTGGCTAGGCAAGAAGAAACGTCTAGAAACTACCTTAGTATGGAATAAAATAACAGCAAATATAACAGTTGCAGTACATTGTTCTTGAGGTTCAGGCACTATCCTCGACAATGAGGGATTCTGACGCAGTGAAACGTACTACTAGCTGTACAGAAGAGCTTCACCAAAGTGGAACAAAACCCATAACCCTTCACAATCCAGGGTAACTAATGCACTTGGAAAGAGCGCACATGGTAGCCCAAGTGCATGAACATGGACGTGCGATTTTTATGGCCACTGTTTAATCCGGGGAAATGTAAACAGATAAATGAAATGATCTGTGACATTCCAGATTGATTAACACCGAGTAGGTTAGTCATTTCAGTATTGTTATCGATATTGACATGCTCTGGAAAAACATACGCTCGTGCTTGGTCTGAAAAATGGATATTGACGCATCCCTAATATCAGCTCTCGCGGCCGTACCCCAGCGAGTTAAGTTAGAAGTTAATTTATCCTAAATCGAATAGCCTCTCGCGTGCTTTAATGTGTGAAAAACGATGTGTAGGCAAACAGCTGCTTCTCCCTGTCCTCTCTATGAGCCATTCTGTTCCGCCTCCTTGAGGGACCTCACCCGTGTGTGTGTCAAGATGATCCTACATTACCATCACAATGGACAGCGGAGAGCAGCCGTGGAAAGTTTAACAGCTAATACAGTCAGCTAACACGCACACATACTGTTACTGTGTCATACACGCACACACACACACACACACACACACACATGGCTCATCATTAATCCTGCCTAATCAAGTCCAGCCCTCCTGTTGGGTGTGGAGTGGGACTGAGTGAGGGTGAGGAGAGGGGGGTTATGGGTGTGCCAGCTGGTGTGATGGCCAGTGTCACAGGGCCATCTGTCCAGCAGCCCTTCACACACACACACACACACACACGCACACACGCACGCATACACACACCTCTGCTCAGTCAACCTTTGATTTCTCATAGCAGAGGCATTAACGCACGATATGAAAAGAACGCACAAGGGTTGTTGTTATTCAGAAGAGCTCGTGTAAAGGAGACAGGGATGATGTGCGTATTACCGAAGCCTGGATCACTTCAACCAAAAATGCTAGCGTTGCTAACTATATCCAAAAGCTCATGGGGACCAGTGAGCATATTCTCATTTGCATAATGCCAATTGCACTACTACTAGATTTCCTTTTTTAAAACATTTTTTCATGCAAATATTTCGATAAACCCATCGTAAATGTCCACCTGTATGTCTTTCCCCCACCGCGAGTCCTCTGCCTGTTCTGAATAAGCACGCTATGGCTCACTACTAATTAATAATGCATACAGCCAAAGGCAAATTCAAATTTTAATACTTCATTTCAATCCCACACACGTTTCGCTGCCTTTTTTTTCTTCTTCTTCTTTTTCTTTATTTTTTATTAGCAGTTGTGATTCATCATTGTATACGAATGTTCTACGGTAATCCTTGTAGTTTAATGTACAGTATGTAAAATAGCGAAGGCATCTCCGCTGCAGATTTTCTTCCTCTGTAGTAGTTATTAACAGTGAACTTAATCGAGTATGATTTAAAAGAAAGCCCACGGCTCAGGCCAAAACCAACCATCATGATTCTTGTGCTATATAACTAATGCGACAATGTGATTTATTATAGAGTAGTTTCACCACCAGTGTTGAAATAAATCCCCCCACCCCCCCCCCCCCCCCCAAAAAAAACTCCAGCTGGTCTCAGATTTCTCCTACATTCCAAAAATATATGTTATTCAATTTCTTTAGCAAAGAACAGCAGAGTCGCAGCATGTATCAGTAAGCTGGCAAGCTTTCGACTTTCGACGATCTGTCATTAACTTAGGGAGAAGAATCTAGCGCTTAAATATTCATTTTTATTTATTTTTTTTTCCCCCTGAAAGCCAAATGTTGTTTTCTTTCTGCTCTGAAAGACTCCATCTGCAAAGCCTGGGCTGACTGTCATATGGTCCCCCATCACTGTGAGACCCCAGCCCGATTCATCAAATGCTGTTATGCTAGGCTAGTATCTCATGATTAGCTAACATTGTTTCTCTCTCTCTCTCTCTGCAGGTGTTTCTCTAGGTCTGACCATTTGGCTCTGCACATGAAGAGGCACATCTGAGTCGAGGAGAGAAGGGAAATGAGAGTGAAGGAGAAGGGGAGAGAGAAAGAGAGAGAGAGAGAGAAGGGGAAGAGGGAAAGAACGTCTAAAGAGAAGTTTTTTTGCCCCGTCCAGAGATGAAGACTCCTGTGGAGACCTCAGTGAGAACCAAGCCTGAAGGAGGCTTTTATACAAAGAATAACACAAGGCAACGAGAATATAAGAGCAGAGCTTGCTGGATTCTTCACTTCTTGACAGTTTTCAAAAACAAAACAAAACAAAAACAAACAAAAAAAAATAAGTAATCATGCCATTTTCTCATTTTTTTTAAATCAGTTACTTAGCTCAAGCTACTAGCTTGGGAATCAGACACTGCCAAGCGATAGCTGTTTTTCCGCACTGTTGCTCTTCTTTGTACAGTAAATCATAAGTATGGGACAGAAACCCTGTGAACACTGCATCGCTCACATCACATTTAATCCGAAAACAACACTTCAGCTCTAGAAATGTACCTGTGCTCTCAAGTTACACAGACAACACCTTCTGGGGAAAAAAAAAAAATAATGACTTCCTTCTTCTTCCGTCTGCACCAAGGACTCATAATAAAACTGAACTGCAGGTTCATACCATGTACAGCAAGCTGCCACTTTGGAGGATGACGTTGCCAAACATTCTGGACAGTGACCAATGGAGCTAGTGGCCAAAAGCAAGTCCCTTGAAGGAGCCCCTGCGCTGACCTCCTCTGCTCTTCGCTTCAGAGCGTGCTCCTCTCTTCACGCCTGTCACCTCGCAGGCATCTGAAACAATGCGCAGCGACACTTTCTTGCCTTTATTTTTTTTTTTTTTTTAAAGACAGTGTTACAAAACAGAAGATTGTTTCTGAACTGAGATGTCTTAAAACTCCAAAAAAAAAAAAAAAAAAAAAAAAGAACTTTTGTTTTTGCTTACATGAGCGTGAATGTGCACATACTGGCACAGGGTTTTGGGGGGGGGGTGTTGGGGGGTTGAGTACAGCGTATGCGTGAACGGTTCAGTTCAGTGGTGCCTATCTTAGCACTGACAGCGAGGAGTTTGAAGAACGCAAGGAAGAATATACGAAGCCCGAAAGGACGTGAGCCGCTGACTCCTAAAGCTGGGCCCTATGGTTTTTTTCATTTCACTCCGTTCTGATTTGATGCAGACTGTTACGGAAACCCGGCGTCAGCACGGACACATGCGTGATGCTTATTATATTAACACTGGAAATGTTCGCTGGCTTCATGCTGAGACTGGATCCCATATTAGAGCTCAAACCCTGCGCAGGGGAGAAGGGGCTTATGGGAGACCAGCTCCTGGAGAGGACGCGGAGGAAAGCAGGCAGGTCATGTGACTCTGGGACTAGAGACGCCTGCTGGCATCAGGATTTAAAAAAAAAAAAAAAAAAAAAACATGAAAAGGAACCCGGTGGCATCGCGCCAGGCGAACTTTGCCTGCCTGTTTCGTATCCATTGTCTGCACTGACTTTTTTTCAACGTTCTCTGTGCTTTTTTTCATACAGACAAAAAGGGGGGGAAAAAACGGGGGGAAAAAAAACAAGAAAACTATTATGAGAAAAAAATGAAAAAATGAATCTCTCACATAGACACGCGCACGCAACAAAAACACACAGAATGGTTTTATTAGCTCATGGCTCTTTTTTTCAGAGATAAAGCTGAAAATAATCAAGGGAAAAACAATTATCATGTTAATGAATGAATTAGAAACAAAACACTGCATGGCAGCCTCTCTCAAACATACACACTTGTGCACACAGATTGCTTCCCGGAATTTTTTTTTTTTTTTTCCTTTCTTTTTTTCCTTTCTTTTTTTTTTTGTTCTATTCCAATATCTTCAAAGTAGGGTTTTTATCCATTGTTGTTTTGGAGTAGGATTTCTTTCTGCCTGAAGGCTTTGAAGTCAGATGATGAGAGCTCATTCACATGTCCTAGCTATTATGCCGAACTAGGCCTAGGATGAGCTCTAGCATAACAGTCAGCTTCTAAATAATTGTGAATGAGGTTATAATCGTTGTTCCCAAGGTTGCAAAGTCTAGCAGGATGTTGGCCCACTGAACCCCTCTCCTCGCTTTAGTTGATGAGGGTGGAGGGGGAGAATCAAAGCCATGATTGTAACTTTTGAGCTGTAACGTTAAGGTCATCGGCGTTCAGGGCAACAATACAACCAGACTGATACCAAAAACATGGCACACATCTGCTTAACACTGCTCTCAGAACAAGGCCTGCTCCTTCTTCACTAATACACATGAAAACAACACAAAGACGTAACAGTCTGCTCAGTCTGCTTGAATTATTATTATTTTTATTTATTTTTTATTTTATTTTCATGCTTGAGGTTCTTGGTTTGACTTCATGGGTTGAGATGCAAAGGAAGCCCCAATCAGTGGAGGATCAAGACTATTTGATATTGCCAACACTTTATTTTTTTTTTTTAATGTACAATCAGTTTGGGAAAGTACCACTTTCCTCTAGACACGGCATCTATCCAGCGATCCGAGCAAAGCAGGACACATTCCAACCCGAGCATCGATTATAAGAGTCATATTTAGCATTGTGAGTAACACTAGTCGTAGGTCATGAAGGTTTCTGCTGCGCTCTGCGTTGGTTGCATCAGCCAATAAACAATGGGATCAAATTCAGTTCATTCTGACACACATCTAAAAGATATGACCAACCCTCATTTCAGTGTAGTCATAGAAACCAGCATGATTTCATCCAGCTTTTAAGATGCTCACATGACTCAAACCTGAGCTTTCCTGTATTACACTTTGAGAATCCGAAAACAAACGTCACAGTTCTTTCTGTCTAAGGAACAGGGTGTCAGGAGTCTGGGTGGGGGGAAAAAAATAATGAATAAAACATTTCAGTCACTTCCATATTCCGACCTGTAAATTGCCATTGTAAATGCAAGACTACAACTGAAGAACTATTTTTTTGCATAGAAATATTATAAAGTTCCAGAACCTACCAAATGATAATGAAAATAAAGGCCCGTCCATTAAAATAGCAATCAGCATGCTCTAGACATCGCCTGTGCTCTTTGAGTTTTGATCACCCCCTTACCCCACCCCACCCCACCCCCCTTTCCTCTCTCCACACTCCAAACGACAGCAGTGATCAATGCACAATCAACTACAGCAGGAACATCAAATGCACACTTTGCCCAAAGATTTATGCGTCTGCAAGCAAACTGCTGAGTGTTCAAAAAACAAAGAGAGGGGGAGAACAATGATTTTTATTGTTTTTAACCCTCATTAATACCACTTATCAGATGCTGTCCCCTAACCTCCTCCCTAAATCAGCTGAATCGCATTAAACTTTTTTTTTTTTTCCCTGAACATCAGTGTGTGGCCATTGTCATGGTCTTGGGTATGTGTGCTTGTAATATAGTCATTTAGTGATTTTTCTCTTTCTTTTTCTCTCCAAGTAGCAGTGCCGTAACAGCGAAATAGTCGCATTGGTTTTAGTACCTTGCATATTATACAGTGGAGTTTACAGTTTCTTAAGGATGTCTAAGGTCAAAGGAGTCTTCAGGAACACGAGAAATGCCTGTTGCAATATAATCCCAAACCGATGAAATGGAGCAAGTGGATTGCTTAAAAATTTGTTCTTATTGGCTGGTGTTTTTTCCTTTCGCTTCCAAAGCTTGATTATTTGGACTAAAAATCCACTACAAAATTTTGCTTATAGGGTATTTTTTTTTTTAAATAGGTTAATTATGCATCTAAGGCAGGAGTTCTCAAACTGTTTGCGCCATAGAATTAACTATTGACTATTAAGGTCCCGATTGGTAGTACGGATTGGGTTTTTATGAACTATTCAAATATTAGGCTCATTATTTAAATGAGTACTCTTTATTGGAGCTTTTTTATTCCTGAATTAAGGTCCATGATGAAATTTGTAGACCTATTTTTGAGATTTTGGATTAAAGCCATTTAATTTAAGAGACCTCAAGTCATGAAAACAACTTTGATAATGGTCCGTTGTGATTTCCACCAGTGTAACAAAGTTAATAATAATCATAATCATAATCTCAGACCCCCTGGCTGTTCTTCTCGGACAATACTTTGAGAACCCCTGATCTCCGGTACCTTCCAGTGAAATAACTGCCCTTCCGTTATATTTCGGCTTAAAATAAGGTGTTTGTGTAACAAGATAACACCTGAAGCAGAGGGATTTTATGAACAGGCAAACGGTTCCGCTTGACTCTAGCGCCTCTTACAAGATTGTAGGTGTTGCAGTTCTTTAGTTTATTAAAACATAAGCATTTCAATACAAAAACATGCGCACTTCATGTGTACTCCTAGTGTAGTCTGTTATTTCGCACCACTGTCGATTGTCCACATAACATAATGTTGTGAGATTTCAAGATGCACCTGTCACAAGAGCACATGAGCCATGGCCGAATAGTAAAATCACGCTGAATGTGACATTTTAGTCTCTTCAGTCTGCTGTGTCAGGCTGGATCAGTTCTGGCATGTTAGAAGGGTCAGTAGTCAGTACAGTATGTGTCATCAAGGCAGATCCAGTTTGATACGTGTGGATGAATTCGTCCTGCTCATGTCTTGTGATGTTTAGTGCATCTTGGACTCTATCCGCTGTGCTTGTCTAAAGTCTGTGTCAGTATATACCGGATTCACCAGTACTTTCCTTTCCTCTTGCTATATATAAATATATATATATATATATATATCTCCTCCCCTCACTCATTCTGTCCCCTCATGTTTGTCCCACCCTGCGTCAGCAGGACAGCCGCTAGCTGCTCCCAGATCACATCCCGGTCCTCAATCTGCTGCATTCAGACCACTATATTTCTACCCTTGCTTGTGTTTCCAGCAGCAAAATCTAAACGTCGCAGGCAGTCAATAACCAGGGAGCGAGCCACCCAACGACAGACCTCAGCTGAAACGCAGTTCCTCGAATAGGTGCTTTTCTTTTACGGCCGCTTCCTCTGCCATGGCCGGCCACGACAGCTTAGCGCAGGTTGTGTAAGAACAAAAGGGAATACAGAGTACGCCATCACTCGGACACATCCACAGTGGCACGACAAAACTCACACCACTTGTACAGCACGTTTCTCGCTAGAGCAGGGCCCCGCCCCCACCCCCAGCCATATTCATCATCGTAACCGTTATCCTCACTTGTCTACACCACACCCACTCTACCCATCAACCCCCTTCACTTCCTGCTACCTTCGTGCTCACTTCCTCTCCGTTTTTTTTTTTTGTTTGTTTGTTTGGTTGTTTTTTTCTAATCGGTTCCTTCTGGGGTTTTTTTTGTTTTGTTTTTGGTTGTTCATTTCTTTTTTTCGATTTTCTCCTTTTTATTTGCTGTACAAAGTGTTTAAAATATTATTTGTATGATATAATGTTAGTATGGTAATGTTCTTTATTAAGGAAGAAGATGAAATTTATTTTTGTTACTGGTCTGTTTCATAATTCTTTTTTAAATTGGTATTGTAAGATATCTATGCAAGAACTGTTCAGTGGAGCGTTTTTATTTAAGAATGTAATATGTGTAATAAATGGTAGAATCTGACTGCTTTGGTGTGATGATTTTTTTTTTCTTTCTCTGTGACAAATAAAGCGAATCCCTGGCACATGAAGCGGGAGAAGGGAAGGGAAGGGAGATGAAACGAGAGAAAATTAACATTGGAAGTCTTTTCATGTAGCTACCAAACTTTGGCAGGGCTTTTTCAAAGAGTCGAGACTCATTACAAAATTATCTGACTTTCTCTCTCTCTCTCTCGCTTTCTCTTGCTCTCTCTTGATCTCTCTCTCTCAGCAAAGAGGAACGCACTGCAACAATGGATCTCTTTACAGCTTCTATTAATGACTTCTTTTGTGCCCAGCAGTGCATTTTGCTAAAGAAGGGAAAGGCTGCACACTACTGTTCACAATAGGAGTACGCTGGTACTAGTGCTTCTTCCTCATGCATTGGTAGTGATTTTTATACTTTATTACAAATTAGACATTCTCATGAATATCTAACCACCCCCCCCCCCCCCCCAAACCTGTCTCTCAGGGACACTTTGTGCATCTCGTCCTTTAATTAGAGCCGTTACCAGTGTCTAAGCCGCCATTTGTAGAACCCATGTCCATGACTTACAGATTAAAAGGGGTAATCGAATAACTGATGGCTAATTAGAGAGTAATTATGAGGAAGAAAAAGGTGATTTTACAGCACTCCAGTCATGTTAATGTCTTCCAGAGAGCATTTTCCCCCCCTTAGTCACAGTTGCTTGTGGTTGTAATTGAAATTTGCACCGTCATTGTCGAGCTCCAACAGGACTCCAAGGCCCAGTTCAATTTAAAATATTAAATCCCTCCCTCACTAGAGTAGGCTATATGTCATTCTGCGTAATTCAATATCTACAATTAATGTTTAGCCAATTGGGGGGGAGGGGGGGCAACGAATAAAATGAAGACTGATGCATAGAAAGGAAGTTAGTTCCTACGTTATAGGGGAAATGATCAAATGCTAATGGGACAGGAAGCAGTCTTAAGTCTCCTGTGTCCTTTGCTGCGTACTCATATAGTCAGCCTACTAAACCACATGCATATAAACATGCACCGTAACATGAACTGTAAGCAATAATTAATCTTGAGTGCAATTCTGTAATTGAGGGGTAGCATGTGGCAGTGACTGCTTAATGAACTGACGCATCAAATCTTACACTCATGCACAAGAAAAGGATGCCAAATCCTGCCTGTTGTCATTTCTCGGCGGTCTCTTGAGAACCATGTCAGCTACTTAATGTGCATATCGCAGCCCACCCGTTCAGCAGAGCAGTCACCCCTCTCCCCTTGGCGCAGGGATGAATGGCTATGTCCAAAACCACACACGCCCATTACTGTAATAAATAGTACCACTGCTGGCATAGCACAATGGCCTACATTATGAACTTTTCTTCCTTTGTTTTCTGAAAGGCCACTTGCCTATGAATTTGGGTTACTGCTGTGCAATGAATGTAATCATTAAAAAAAAACTTTTGAGTTTGCTATTACAATGAATAGTTTCAACCCTCTGAAATAAGCTAAAATGTTTTTTTAGGAATATGGTACACTGTGTTTGAGGCACAAGAAGAAAGACATTTCACAATGATTTCTTGGTCAGTCTGGAAAATGATGTTAGCACATTGCTAACAATAATCAGTTAGTTTAAGGGAGTATAATATGTCTACTACTCAGAGAGCATGGGCAGTTTTGCTCACAGATGGATGTTGCATCGTCAGGATTGCAATGTCCCAAAAACAATTATTACTTTTGACTTATTGTTACAAAGATATTTTTTTAATTCCCCAATTGGAGTGCCATTTATATCTAACAATATAAAACATGTTAAACCATCCCACTCAACAATATCTCATGTGTTACAAAAATTTCTTTGTTGATAATTCCTGCATTTTGTTCTTACATGGGTTGAGATTTTAGCATAGAATTAGCAAATACACAGAATGACATTAACTAGCATCCATGCTAATGGCATGAGGGCATGAGGACATTATGGACATTCTAATTTAAGTTCTGTCTATAAGTTGGGTATGTTCAAAGTGATCTCAGTCAAAATTATAATATCACTGGACATAAAGACAAAAAAAGAAAGAAAGAGAGAACTTACTTTTCTTCTTCCTATGAATTTCAGGAAATTTAGATCATGCAACTTCCTGTTAAACGTGACTTAGGGCTGTATGGATTCAGGTAACAGAGTTGAGCGAATGTTGTGGAACTAGAATGTAAATTTTTCATAACCTATAATGGATGACTCATGGAAAATAAGAGACAATGAATTCACACGTTAAGGCAAAAATACAATGTGTGAAGCATTTTAATGATTATATTAAATTATGTTTAAAGGTAAAGTGGGCTTATAGTGGGCTGGGAAAATGCTTTTGTCGACGTGCTCTGGAGGTTTTATTAGCATTTTATGTTATTGGTCTGAAATATGCTGTACATTGTTGTTGAAGGACACTTTAACTATATTTAAATGTAGGGCTGCAACTAACAATTATTTTCATAATCGATTAGTTGGCCGGTTTTTCTTGTTTGTTTGTTTTATCTTTTCAATTAATCAGTTAATCGGATGGGGGGCAAACTTTCAGGTTAGTAAAAAATGAATATGTTCCATTTGAGACGATATTACCTTTCTAAAATTCATACACTAGATCAGTGGTTCTCAACCTTTTGTGAGCTTTGGACCCCTAGCATATTTAACAATCCACAAGGATCCCGTCACTCCACAACAATTATAGGCTATATATTAAACAGTAATTTCTATATATGTTGCTTTATTTTATTATTATTTAACATTAATAATATTAACATCAAAATTGAATCAAAACATTTCAAGATTTTATTTCTTGCATTTTATTGTTGGTGACATTTCATTTGACTCTCTGAATTATCTTTTGTTTATTTTATCCATCAATACGACACTTGAACTTGTCTACCACTCATAGGTTTTTGCAAATTATCATTTCATTTGTAAATAAATTTAAAATAAATCCATCGATGAACAACCGTCAGCTCAGTTAACGTGATACTGGCGAATAACCAAATTGATTCATTTTAAAACATCTCATTTGAATATGTTTTTATACATTTAACAAAAAAATATACGTAATATTATTTAGACATTTTTAAACTTTCCTACGGACCCCCTGAAATTACACCACTGACCACTAGGGGTCCACGGACCCCCTGTTGAGAAACATTGCACTGGACAGTAGAGTATACAGTGCATAGTGTAAGTGTATAGTACGTCATTTGGGACACAACTTTAGTATTTACTCTCCGGAACGTGTTTTTTGGAAGAGAAGTAACGTAATGAGTAAATTTACCACACGCACACCAACTAATCAATAATGAGATTCGTTGACAATGATTTTCATAATCGATTATTATCAATTTTATTGATTAGTTGTTGCAGCTCTATTTAAATGCATTTACTTTTAGATACACCAATCAGCCATAAATGGTAAATGGTCTGCACTTATATAGCGCTTTTTTTAACCTTAGCAGTTCTACAAAGCGCTTTACACTGTCTCATTTACCCATTAACACACACACTCACACACCAATGGTAGCAGAACTGCCATGCAAGGTGCTATCTTGCCATCGGGAGCAACTTGGGGTCCAGTGTCTTGCCCAAAAGCACTTTGGTATGTGGAGTCATGTGGGCCGGGAATCGAACCGCCAACCCTACGATTAGTGGACAACCCGCTCTACCACTGCTTGTGCTCCAAAAACAGCTCTGACCCATCGAGGCATGGACTCCACAAGACCTCTGAAGGTGTGCTGTGGTATCTGGCACCAAGACATTAGCAGCAGATCCTTTAAATCCTGTAAGTTGCAAAGTGGGGCCTTCATGCATCGGACTTGTTTATCTAGCACATCCTATAGATGCTTGATCGGATTGACATCTGGGGAATTTGGAGGCCAAGTCAACACCTTGAGCTCTTTGTCATGTTCCTCAAACCATTCCTGAACTATTTTTTGCAGTGTGACAGGGCGCATTATCCTGCTGAAAGAGGCCACTGCCTTTAGGGAAAACCATGTCCATGAAGGGGTTTACTTGGTCTGTTTAGGTAGGTGATACGTGTCAAAGTAACATCTACATGAATGCCAGGACCCAAGGTTTCCCACCAGAACACTGTTCAGAGCATCACACTGCTTATATAATGCATCCTGTTTACCATCTCCTACCCAAGTAAGGGACACACACTCACCTGGCCGTCTACATTATGTAAAACAAAACATGATTCATCAGACCAGGCCACTTTCTTCCATTGCTCCATGGTCCAGTTCAGATGTTCACATGCCCATTGTAAGTGCTTTCGGCGGTGGACAGGAGTCAGCATGGGCATTTAACTGGTCTGCGGCTACGCAGCCCCATATGCAACAATTAGTGAGCCATGACCCTGTCACCGGTTTACTGGTTGTCCTTCCTTGGACCAGTTTTGGTAGGTACTAACCACTGTATACCGGGGAACACCCCTCAAGACCTGTCGTTTTGGAGATGCTCTGACCTAGTCGTCTAGCCATCCCAATTGGGCCTTTGTGAAAGTCGTTCAGATTCTTACACTTACCCATTTTTCCTGCTTACGACACGTCAACTTCAAGAACTGACTGTTCACTTACTGCCTAATAATGAGATACACAATGTTATTCACTTCTCCTGTCAGTGGTTTTAATGTTATGGCTTATACAGTACACTGTATGTAATATCGGTAGGACACAAATGACAGCCCAATCATGGAATGATGCATTTGGTTATTGGTTCTGATAGATATCTCACAGTCAAGTTTGGGATTGTTAAAATCGTCTCTTACATTTTTTTAATACAAACAGTTAACAGTAATATACTGTTTAGAATGCAAGTGTGTACATTTTGACGTAGCAAAGGGTTCAGGTGGCGACGTGTGCATGTGTCATATATTAATGTAACACGTCCTCGTGCCCTTGTATGCGTGCCAGAGACAACTGCGCCAAATTTAGTGTGTTGATTAAATGAATATTATGCAGCTGATGTGATTATTGCTTTAATAGGGCTAAACCTCTGTAAATGATGCTAACTAACAAAAGGTCATTTAATTAAGCAGGTGATAGCTGAAGATAATGTGTAATTTGCAAGACTCATTGGCTGGCTGGGGAAGAATGGGACAATGTTTTTCGTTGGATGGATCTCGCCCCACAGTGCCGTTCGCCTGATCGTGTCGGAGTAAACATGCTTCGACATTCTCAAAGGAGACCATTCTGGGATTTGTGCAAACATGACAACAAATGAGAGACGAATAAGGAAAGCTCTCATGAGTCTGACTCTATTAAAGCTTGCGTCTAAAATAAAATGAAAACAAGGCAAGAGAACACACCTAAGATAGGCGACAGCTTCCTATTTCTGGAGTGTCAAAGAAGAATGTGATACCTTTAATTAATGACTAGATTTTGATATTCACCCAGGCTCACTTAGTCACATGTTTCTACCATGACAGTGATACATGATTAGATGAACAAAGAACAAAGCTGATATAAAAAGATACTTTTACTATAACTTTTCGATGTTCGAATGAAATCTCTGAGAGACACCAACATTTTCAGATGCTAATAGATGTTATTTTACTTCATATTGGTGCTAGCAGAATGATCTAGTCCCACATTAAAAAGCACATCCGCTCTAAATGCTATTGGAATGGGACAGCAGTGAGGCCTAAACATAGGAAGAGTCAGGGGAATAATATTTACTACACCGGAGATGATGGGTTCTGCAGGAGCCTGTGTCTAGCGTAAGTTTCCCATGAGTGACACAAGACAGGAAATGCTCTCCATCCTGATACAGTGGAAACAGGAAATGAGTGGAAGCATGGTAGTTTAATTAATGCATGCTCCACACACTACTAACATCCTAGGACATACTGCACCACTGAAAAAGTATTTTAAAAGGGTACATAGTAGGGATGTTATTAAACGAATTACATTAGACTTAAAATTTATTTAGTTTGATTTGAATAATGCATTTACTATTTCAATGACTAATACTACAAGGGTGTCCCAAAAGTCTCCATACACAGGAGACTATGTTTGCACCATGTTGGTTGTGCCTTCGTCAGTGGATGTTCGTGGATGTCCACTTCTTGGTTGGACTGCAACACTTCCCGTCTTTTTGAATTTGTTAATAAGTATGTCAACAGTGTCGAGTGTGTGTGTGTGTGTGTGTGTGTGTGTGTGTGTGTGTGTGTGTGTGTGATGTGCTCACCTCGTTAACTGTTAAAGTCCATCGCAACCTTGTGACAGCTTCCTGATCGAGCCATGAGAATGAGTTCAATATGTTCTTCTTTTGCCAAAGGCTATCTGAAAAAAAAATAGCTGTAATATAAACTAAGTATGAACATTTTTAGAAGACATTTTGCTAAAAAAAAAAGTTTTTTCCCCTAAGTATGGAGACTTTTGGGACACCCTATATAAAGACATTAAAGCGTGTGTCCGAGTCATCTTTGATGTATGTTTTGCTCTTATCTCCTCCCATTAAAATATATTTGTATGTTCAGTATAGGTGAGGATTAAGCAAAGGTAAACATCACTTTCATTCATATATTGTTGGTGAAGTAGAAAAAGGCTGGAAAAAAATGTAGCACACGTAGACCAAGGTGTGAAAACAGTGTCAATACGTACCATATCCTTGTCAGAAGGAAAGAACGTTAAGCCACATTGTCCTTTGTGGTCTTTTGTGAAGAAAAGCAGGAAGGAAACTCGAGCGCAGCAGTATAGAGGTGCTACGTATGTGCATATATCTATGTGTAAAGTACATGTACATTCACTTAAACAGCTGCTTGTTGTACCATGTAGCCTTTGTATGTTAGTATTCCATACTGCTGTATCCACCCATTTGGGTTGTCTCCACCAGCCACAGGTAATGTGCTATCAGCTGTCATGCTACTCAATCCCACAGCAGCTTAACCTGCTACTTAATTAGCTTAGCAACATAGTATCCAGCACAGCCTATTTATCCTAACAACCCCGGGAGGCTTAGCAGATCCAGGCTGAGCTGCCAACTGGACCTGAGACCTGGAGGAACGACTTGTTAATTTCTATTATTATGGAGAATAAGAGGGAATAGCATTGGCAGCAGTGGAATAAATTGAAGGTTTGTACAAAAAAAGAAAAGAAAAAACAATCAAAATGTCTAAACACAGGGATTTGGTCCTGTCTAAATGTGGGATTTACCCACATTTGAATCAAGTCTGTATCTCATTCCTGGTTTCACAAACCGTTTGACTAAATATCATTACAGTTTGGTTTTTATCTCAACCATTCAGATTCACTGGTGGCCTTTTGGTTGCAATTACAGCCTCCAATTTCCTGATAGACTTCATGTACCACTTCTAAATGGAGTCCATTATGATCTCAGTATCGAGCAAGAGGTTCTAACTACAAAGAGGTAAGCATGGTATCTTCATAATTCAGGCATATGGGTGTTCGATCCAAAGCTGCAGCTTTTTACTGAATTGCCAAAGGTCAAGCCTTGGCAGAGTTAGAGGTTACGAAGGGGTCAGCTGCTCAAAGCACTTTAGGCAAATCTTCTTAGCACGTCTGGACAAGCTTAACTCGATAAGTGAGGCAATTACACTGGGTAGTGAAGAGTACTACACAATAAATACATCTAAAAACTTATCTCTCAGTGACGATAGCTCAAGTGCTCATTAAGATGCAGACTCTTTCAGCATATTTTCCTCTCTTACACACTCAAACACACACACACACAGACACACACATAGTTTCCTACCCACCCATTCTGTACTACACATCTTTTGTGTTTGCTTCTTGAAGGAACATCATATTCCGCCAGCTAAATGCATGTCGGAGAAGGAAAGGAGTAATTTTCCCCCTCATCTGCTAATTGCATGAGCTTGTCATTTTCAGTGTGTTTTGCAATCCGAAATAAGAAAGCGTTTTGGTTTTTTTTTTTTTTTGTATTTCCAAGTCTGCTTGAGGCATGTAACGAATGCTCTCAACAAATCCCACTGACCCTCATCATGTCTTTCAATACCTCTAATCGAGTTTTGATTGTATCAGAACATTAGGACTAAATCCGCTAAGACTATTACATTCCCAGTGATGCTGACTGACCACTCCAGTTATTTGCAAGTAGTCAATACCTACCACTTATATTCCTATCTGCGGACTGCTGGAACACTTTCCTGTCGCTCGGAGTCTTTATCAGACAGCAGCTGGAGTATTCTTAAATTTTTCAGCGTAAACACATGCACATCTGAAGAGGTTCTAGGAAGCTTATCTCAAATCCCAGCCTCTTGTTTCTTACCCCTCACTATCTCAGCACATGTCACCCCCACCATCAGTGCATGGGCTCAGGAGTATCTGAGGCTGTCAGTCTATATCCTCAGATCATTGCAGCTTTATTGTTGAAGCTGTCTTTTCTGCTGACTGACTCTATCATCTCCTCACTTGGGTTGAATTTGCCTGCAAATGTTCCTTGTAAAATACTGTAATGCAATACTCTATCAATATACTGTAAATATGACATTTAAAACTATGCTGCTATGAAGACTCCTGAAATGTTCAGGAGTCAACATCTTGTATCTTTCCTTTTTCCCAACAAACAGTAGGAACTGGTGTCAAACTGTCAGGTCTCATAATGATTACATAAAAACTCCTCTGTCTAAAAATCATGAAGCATGTGAAGCAACCATAGGACTAATGCAGTTTTATGTCTTATTTTTGAGAGGACCCATTGAGCATGGAGATGTTGAATGATGTTGTATGAGTCAGGTCTCATGTGTTATGATGGTCTTTGAAGGCTAACTTGAAAGGAAAGTTATTTCCTCCTCCACTCGTAAGTAAACATTCCTGACAAATACTTGCACAAAGCGGAAACCCTTTGGTTTTTCTTTGGTTATTCATTTGCTGAATAATGAAAAACACAAATCACATGTGTGCGTAAAAATGCAGACCAGGCCCACATGTGTAAGTTCAGTGCTTGGTTACTTTGCTAGTGAAGACTGCTCAGTTCTACGAGTCAAATTCTGAGAGAAACAAAGAGCGTTTTTCTTTAAACCGCATGACAGAAAAAGTGTATAGAGAAAGAAAAAAAGAGGCAGGCAGTTTTGTATTTCATCCTGTGTTTTTCCTGTGATATCAGGCCTGAGAGGGAAAAGGAAAAGGAAGCTGAGAGTGACACACATACATGCACACGTTTTCTCAGCGGTGCTGACCAAAACACATTTCCTTTTTCTCAAGGTCTGCATTGTTGTGGTCGCAGGTGTGGACTTGAAGGGGGGAGGGCGGGCATGAGTTGTAGCTCTTTCACTTACTGCCTGCACACATTCCATCTGTGGTGAATGGTGTGACACAGAGCACCAGCCTTCCAAAGCTTCCTTTTATAGTCATAATCTTTACCCCAGATTTCACAGGATTTTATTTTGTACTCAACTGAAACTTCAGATTCTCCTCAGAAACTAGATGAAACAGAAATGTACAGGGAGTAAGATAGCAAAAAACAGAATGCATTGCCGTAGGACCTGCTGTCCTTTGCATTTCAGCAACAAACGCCACAGGAAGTCTCCCACAGCGACAGAAGCGTATCATGTGGATGATGGGACTCAGAAGCTTCCAGCAGAGATGCAGACAAATGTAGGCCCAATATGCCAGCCTGATGCCCCTGGAGTGGCCTGTGAGAGGCTTTTTGTATGTTATCACATGACTGGGGAATGAGGAAGAGCCACCATGACAGACCATCAACTCTGGCCGCCAGCACTTTTATGACAGTTGGCCTGGTTTCTACCACACAGACACACACAAGCACAAACACTCGCATTATCCGGCCGTCCTTTCTGGAGTCCACTGTGCCCTTGGCTGACTCTGCACTGAATAACTCATCCCATTCACCTCCTCAGCAAACAAGACGATTTCAGGCTGCATGTGGGCCTCTAAGCAAAACAATGGAAAGAGTAGAACTCATTGAGGTAATTTCCCATGCTGTAAATGGCAAGGGCAGTGGGAGAAGCCAGGAAAGAAAAAAAAATTGTTCCATTATCTAATTGGCAGTTTGTGAACATAGAACTACAAACACCACAGAGTGAGTTCAGTGCTGTGTCAGGACATAATTTCCTTAACAACACGTCATTTTTCCCTTGGTTAAAACCAGAGATTCTAATTTATTCCACTGCTTATCCTTGTCAGGATTGTGGTATATTTGGAGTCTATCCTGGGAACACTGGGTGTGAGAACACTGGGAATACACCCTGGATGGGAGGGCAATTCATCGCAGGGCACCCAGCACACACGTTCACGAGATCATTCACTAAGGTCAATTTACCATTGCCAATATTACCTACTGCCATTTTTTTAGACAGTAACCCAAGCTCAAGATTGAACCTGGAAGCCAGGAGCTGTGAGATAGCAACACTTTTGCCATGCAAAACAAATTTTGATCTCTACATATAATGCAGTCGCTATATCCCCATATAAGTGTAGTTGCTGTGCTATCAAAAAAGAAGTAATTAATTGGATTATAGTAATCCAGACAATACATCTCTTTTGGTTGCATACACAAAAGGAAGTAATTGGGTGAAATAACTTTTTCTTTTTGGGTAAAAAGGTTCATCTTTTAGAAGCACTTTTTTTTTTGTACTTTGAATAGCTGTTCAGTGTGCTTGTTTCTTTAGATCTTCTAAAAGATGAACAACTTCTTAGCTTTTTACCACGTAATTTCGGTCTGAAGGCTTATCTTGCTCAGTTGTGTGCTTTTTTCTCTGCTTCACTGTTTTCTGTTTTAACAGAGACAATGATCCAATAAAGTCTGAGCTTACAGCTTATCTCTTGCCTGTAGCCTGAAGAAGCGAATGGGCTCTAATTGCCTTTCTTAATTGCCACGCTGATACACCTGGACCTAGGGCCAGATAGCTGGGAGCTTTGTGCCCCTCCTGCAGCCGCCGTATGGAGATTAACGCCTAATGAAGTTACAGGGCAAGTCTGCGCCCTGACTCTGACAGCAAGGTAATCCAAATCTAAAAGGAATCACAGCTTTCTGGGGAATTAAGGCTTACTGAGCTCCAGGCTCCCAGTAGAGCTTCTTTCTCTTTTTCTCCTGATTTCAGCCCCTTTGTTCTCACCGGCCCAGGAGTGGATCCACCTCAACCCTATTATTTTGGCTGTCCATGCACTCGGAGATGGCATATTTCATGGATTAGCCCTGAAGGGCTTCTGACACCTTTTCCACTAGCAGAATGACCGGCAAGTCATAGCATTGATTTGAGCATTGACTGGGGTAAATTTGAGAATCACATCAAAATAAGAGATCAATAAAGATCAGGCAAAAAAAAAGAGAAACCTCAATGAGAGGATCTTATTAGTTTTAAATTTGACTTTGAAGACTTTAAAGACTTAAATGTTGTTGTAGCAATATCTGAAGCGGGTGTCTTTTGTTCTAACTGAATTACGCTTGATGCCGAGGAGCACAAATTGAACGTGGTGAGACCACAGAGATGACTTGCAATGTAATGCTTTTATTCAGTAGCAGTACATCTAGAGGCAGTAGATAGAACATGTAACAAAAAAAAGGAACGTCTGTGCAAAAAGATTTCGAGAAATTGGAAATGCGGCTCATTACACATTCTGTTCAGTTTACTAAGCTCTGGGAGCATTTTATGTAACGCTTTATGTTCCTTGGACAGGGTGCACGGTGGTTTAGTGGTTAGCACGTGTGCCTCACACCGCCAGGGTCGGGGGTTCGATTCCCATGGTTCTGTGTGTGTGGAGTTTGCATGTACTCACTGTGCTGTGGGGGTTTCTTCCGGGTACTCCGGTTTCCTCCCCCAGTCCAAAGACATGTATGGTAGGCTGATTGGCATGTCTAAAGTGTCCGTAGTGTATGAATGGGTGTGTGAATGCGTATGTGAGTGTGCCCCTGTTCAGGGTGTACCCCGCCTTGTGCCTGATGCTCCCTGGGATAGGCTCCAGGTTCCCTGTGACCCTGAAAAGGATAAGTGGTATAGTAGATGGATGGATGTTCCTTGGAGCAGTAGACATTGATACACTTTTCTGACAGATTTGGAATGTTTTTAGGCTGCCAATGCAGGGTTGTTGTTTTTTTGACAGTTGACCAGCTCATGTAGAATGAATTTAGTGTGATGTGCAATCTATGTTATTTGCAAAAGTTTTAGTAAATTGAACATTATGGTCAGATGTATTGCGAGTGTGTTTCGCAGTGGCATTTGGCACAGCACCTCCTTCAATACTTACATCTGGCCCACAACAGTCTTCATGATACTTCATGAACTGGAGTAGCCAACTACGAAAGGCATATATTAATACATGCAATATGTGTGTGGATATTTGACTAGAGTTAGAAGAGCATGCCCGAGTCTCTGTAGTATTCAGCGGTAAGTGATTGAAACAAAACCACTTTGCACTAAAACTAAAACTGTCATATATCAAGGAGGTAACTCTGGACTTCATTTCCCAGCAGCCACTGCACCATATTACTGTCATATGACCACCTGCACCTGTATCAAGTTTTTGTTTAATGAGCACTCTTATATATAGCCACTGTTTGCACTGTTTCTTTGTCTCATGTAATTGTCTTCTTGACCTGTGTCCCTGTACCATGTTTTATTTGATAGTTTATGTTTAGCCTTAGCCACAGTATTTTGCGGAGTTGTCTTCGTGTCTTTGTTTTGTTGTTTGTTTGTTCATTAAATAAATTGGAACTCTGCGATTGCTTCCATAACCATCTTTGAAAACATGACAAAAACATAGTATAGTCCAAGATAGTATTTTATTAAATCCTACAAATCAACATAAATGCCTGATTCATTGTTTCAAAGCTCTTAAAAAAAAAAAAAAAAAAACAGGTCTCTATATACCTACATGTTTCTGTGGGTTCTATGTGTCACGAGTGCCTGTGTGTCCTCTACTTCGTCCTTGTACTGATTGTTTATGCACGGGACACAATGTGGAGCTAATGCTGAGCGATTAACACCATACCAAGTGGTGGGGCATTGACATGCACAAGGAGACAAATGTGTGTGCTCTCAGCCAAGAAGATTGGATTGAGTGAGAGCTCTAAAGCGTCCCCACACTTCAGAGCCTTGGGCCAGTCTCCAGGACCCATCTTCAGCAACAGTGGCGGTTTTCCCAGTCTCACTGGTGGAGTCGAACCCCAGGTGTGGATCAAACAGGCACTTTTAAGCCTCATTGCCATCAAACCTGAAGGGGCAGCCAGATGGATGGAACAGTCTGAAATGCAGGATTAGGTCCGAATCTTCTAGAAACGTGTCTTTAGCTACACTATGCAATTAAAGATGGAAACCCAAACATACAGAATACTGTGGAAGTTGTTATGTATGTAATGGTAGTGAACTGTTGTGTAATCCCATCTAATGTCCATATGAAATCTTTGCAATGGTCAGAAGCAGGTGAAGTAAAATAAATAAATAAATAAATAAACCCCTGAAGGACACTGTCGTCTGGAATCCTGATTATGACCTTGGCCTACAACATACACAAAGCAGACTTATTGGCCAGTGCTCTTCACAGAGGCATCTCCCCGTGATTAACATGTCTCATGGCCTGGTGACATCGCATCTGAAAGGGGGGAGACGGGAGGGTGGTTGGCAGCAGAGGAGTGTGAAATCTGCTAATTAACGTGACCTGCCTTTGATCCAGGCAGAAAACACAAATGACATCTGAATCAGGAGGGGCAACAGGAGCAGGAGTGGGCCAGTACCTTATCATGCTGTGTTGGCGCTTGGCATGAGGTTTTAACCCCTCTGCCAAAAACAAAGATGTCACAGGGGTTGATGATTGGATGAGAGCTAAGAGAAAACAAACTCCTCCCTCTCATTTCTCCCCTCTCTGTGTAATCAAGCCTTTATTTCAAATATTATCTGCACCTTTTCTGAACCATACCATCTTCACTTTCACCTTGAGTTCTTCTAGGTTCTCACCTGCAATGGAAAGACATGTAAGCACCAGGCCTGGTCTCAGCTGCCAGTTTGCACCAGGTCTGTGATGGGTGTCCTCAGGCCCCTCCTTGCCTTACAGATGGCTCCGGAGGCACCCGCCTGGAGATGTGTTATTTGGGGTGTGCACTGAGGCGAACTTGATTAAGGGAGGACACATCTCATCTTCTCCTTCGCTCTCTCAGTCTCTCTCTTTCTGAGATATGGGTGCTCATCAAACCTTCCTGCATCTTGAGCGTCACCAGTCGCTCAGCTGGGACAGATTGTAGAGTGAAAGGTGTAGAGGTGGTGCAGGGAGCTTGTCAGATGCAATCATACTCTTTTTTTCCCCTTCTCTTTCCCTCCAGACTGCTCAATGCATGCCAAGATAATGCACCAGCCTGTTTGCTCGTTCCTTGGCGCAGCGTCCTCTCTCTGCTGCATATGTAGCAACACGAAAACTATTTCCTGTGCTAAGTCTCCAGAACCCACAGGGGAGTGTCACACACACACACACACACACACATACCATGATAATGGTTGTTTACCTGCATCCATTTCATCCAGCGGTGACACAGGAGGAACTGCCTGCATCCATCCTGTCAATTCAACCAGGAGAACACTTCATTGGTTATCATACAGGAGATAAGTTCTTGACTGCAGAATTAGTGTGTGAACTAAATTGACACACTACCAAATATTAGAGAAGATTACCTTACCATAACCCAAGCAAATCAAATGTAAACACAACAGTTTCAAAGCAGCATGGCAGGAAATTGGAAGCACTGAGGCACTCTGGAGTCTGTAGAGATAGTGCTTTATTATTGTTTAGATGAAGTATCTCAGGCCAGGAACGAAAAGAGAGGGAGGTCAGTAGGCAGGGTGTAGTAATTCAGCTCAACCACCTCTCAGGCAGCTCCTATCTATTGGCTTTTACGTAAGAGAAAAATCAGTACGCGCTGTCAGATCTGTGGCAGGCTGTCGGGGGCAGATTAAGGACAACACTGCCACTGGAAACAGATTACTACCACCTTCCTGCCAATGACTCCCCAAGCTAAGAGTCACAGCCACTGGTGGAGGATGATTTGTGAACAGATAGTTTTTGGGGGTTTTTTTTGTTGTTGTTGTTGCTTGTTTTGTTTTGTTTTTAAATACTGTTCCTAGTCAAAAGCAAGTCTACATACAAAAAACAAACCATCTTAATAAGCAAAAACCTTGAAATTTTACTTACGCTATGTGTATCTCAACATTCGCCTTGACTAGAGACAGTTTGAGTAGAGACAGATCACTGTTTAAAATATGAATGAAGCAATGTGGTATAGCTCAACATGGTGGCTGTATTAAGAAAGTACTGTCCCACAGAAAAAAAGATAATCATCATCTTGATAAAAAAAAAAAAAATTTAAAACATGCACAGAAGCTGGAGCAACCTGAAAAATGTTTTGGTTTTTATTGTATTGGAACCGAAGAGCACACATTATCTTGATATTTTTGTCCAACTGTATCAGCTATTTCAACTCCATGTTTGAAACGTCATTTTACCAATATGTTTCTGGTATATGAGTTTCTCCCCATTCAGGTACATAGGAGCCTGGTCCTGTATGACTGAAAATAGCTGCCCAGGAGCGCTACCAAGATGGCCGCTGAGTGGACAGACTTTACTTTAAGGACTTTGGCAGCACTCACCCGATTCACAGTTCTCATGATTTTCATTCATGTATGACTTGCTCATGCAATGTTCAGTAGTAAAAACTTTGAGTTCTATATACATATCGCTGAGTTTCAGATCCAATTCCCAAAACTCAAAAAGTAATTTTGTGAATGGTTCATCAAGACTAAAAGACGTATTCAACGCAATGACTAAATTCACCACGCACAATACCAAAGTAAGCTGCCAGATTTATTTTTAATTACAGTAAAGTCTAGTGATTATATCTATATAATCACTATTATTGCCAGAAACCAAACAAAATAATACAAAATATCAATTAAATAGCTAAACTCTTGCTCTTAGAAGCTAATGAGACTCCAAACGAGTGCTTTATTGAAAGCAGGCACACTTGGAGGGTAATCTCATTAAGAATATAGATAAAAGAGACAGCACTAGTCTTAGCACTAGGCCTTTTCAGATTAGATCTGAATGTACCAATACAAAAGAGTCATTTGTAACATTTCTCAGTTAATTAAACATCCATTCATTTATCCGTCTTCAGTAAGTGTTTGATCCGCCAATCCCAGTAACACTGGCAAGGAGGTAACAAGGATGCCAGTCCACACTTAATAATACATTTCTCAATTCACTTATACAGTACATATTCTTGGTTAAATATTCAAATTTAAGAGTATTTAAATTGAGTTCATTAAAAAAAGCTAATACAGTTGCAATCAAAATTATTCAACCCCCATTGCAAATCAGGTTTATTGTCTAAATGTACAGACTGTCAGCTGTTTGCAATGAACAAATCAAACAAAAGCAATTGAGATAGTTCAACACAACGAATGCTTCAAGTGGTTTCCCCAAATTCAACTGAAACTGCAACTTATAATGACTTCTCCAGTTTCAAAATTATTCAACCCCCTGAATAGAATCCCTCACAACAGCACAAATATGCAAAACAGGTGTTGTCTCAAGCACACCTAATGCAACTAATCAAGGGCTTCATTAGTTGCACCAGGTGTGATTGAGCTGGAACACATGAAATACCTGAACTGGCTAGGGGCAGAAAAAGGAAGCTTTCAATGGCTGAAATCAGATTTCTGAGAAGGCAGGTTGTGAAAAACCCTCGAGTGACTGCAAAAGACCTGCAGCAAGACTTGGTGGCGACAGGCACTGAGGTTTCAGTGAGCACAGTAAGGCGTGTACTAAACGCAGAAGGTTTCCATGCCAGAACTCCAAGACGTACACCCCTACTGATCCAAAAGCACAAGAAAAGTCAGCTCAAAATCATATAAATAAGGCAAAGAAGTTTTGGGATTCTGTTCTGTGGACCGATGGAACTTTTCAGCACAATGGATCAGCGGTATGTCTGGAGGAAGAAGAATGAAGAAAGAACACTCTGTCTACAGTCAAGCATGGTGGTGGCTCAGTGATCCTCTGGGGCTGCTTTGTATCCTCTGGCACTGGAAACCTGCAGTGTGTGGAAGGAAAGATGGATTCATTGAAGTATTAGGAAATCCTAGGAGAAAACGTCATGTCGTCTGTAAGGAAGATGAAGCTTGGGCATCATTGGACCTTCCAACAGGACAGTGATCCCAAGCATACCTCAAATTCCATCAAGGATTCATTGCAGAAGAAGTCCTGGAAGATTCTACAGGGCCATCACAGTAACCTTACTTGAACCCCATAGAAAATCTCTGGTGGGATTTGAAGAAGGCGGTTGCAGCACGCAAACCCAATAATATTATTGAACTGGAGGCCATTGCTCATGAGGAATGGGCTAAGATTCCTCAGGAACACTGCCAGAAGCTATGCATCTCGTTCTCAGCAGGTCATAACGGCAAAAGGGTGCTCTACTGAGTATTAAAGATGCTTGCCATGAAAGGGTTGAATAATTTTGAAACTGGAGAAATCATTATAAGTTGCATTTTCAGTTGAATTTGGGGAACCCATTTGAAGCATTCGTTGTGTTGCTTTTGGTTGATTTGTTCAAATCAAACAGACCTTCAAACAGCTGAAGGTCTGTATATTTTTACAATAAACCTGATTTGCAATGGGAGGTTGAATAATTTTGATTGCAACTGTAAATATGGACCACCACCAGCACTCCTTTAGCATTTGTGTGTTGCATGCAACACCTGGATATCCAGTGACTACCAGTGTGTGTGCCCACACCAACAAGTGGTCCCATAATGGCTGTGGAACACTGATTTTCCCCTCTGCACACACATGACTGTCATATCTCCCAATCAAACCATATAATGGGAGGCTGAATTTAGGATTCTGGCAGGGTTGCGCCAGTCTCTCGTTCAAATGTTTTTATTTTAATATGGATGTACAAAAGAGTGTTTTGCTTTTCTGTTTTTGACCCCGGGCAATAGTGAAATTAAATCATTAAAAGAACAATGCCCATGTGTCTTGTCGTGGGTTACATCTCTTAGCGGCCTGACTGTGCTTGATCGGTAAGGCCGATCGGCAGGGCTCCCTCTCGCCCGTGCCTTCATTCCTCCAATCGCAATCTTATCAGCATAATTTCTTGAATTTTCCCATATCATAATTCCTCTCTGCAGGAGACAGATGGGAAATAAGCACCAGGAGACCTTAATGATTTACAGTATTAAGAGGTTCTGGTATGTTAGTATGAAATGACTGAAAATGGAATAAAGTCCAGGCTGGTTTGTTGTTAACAGATCCTGGAGTGGTGGTGCCTCCAGAATATCACACAGTAAGTAATGTTTTAAATATATGAATATTTTAAACATTTGTCTTCAAATCACTTGATTCTCCAAAAATGTAATGAAATTTAATAAAAAACTGGACAAAGATTTTTCATTTAATGTCTAACAGAGTTGGAGACACCTGTAGAGGTGAAATCTTGGTCCACACCTCTGTGCACAACATTTTAGGATACTTTATATTTTTAGGTTTGGGCATGTGGACACTCTTCAATTCAGCCGATATGTTTGCGATAGGGCTCAAATTCAGACACTGAGGTCCAAAAAAACAATGTTCTTTTTTTTTATGCAACCATTTCTGCGTTGATTTCTATGTATATTTGAGTTTATGATCTTACTGAATCATCCTTCTGTTTTTTTAAATCAAGCTTTATTGAATAATTTCACAAATTCATTATATAAACATTATTTACATATACAAAAGACATTGTGATCCATTGTTTACATTTATGCATTTAACCAATACATTATAAATCATTGTCTACTTTTGCAAGATATAAATATACATATCTCAGCAGTTCGATGCAATTAAATCACATATACATTCACATCAATTTACAACATATTTACACATCACATCTCGTCACAAACTCAATAAAGCCCACGGGTGTTTATTTTTTGTTCTTCTATCGATTCGTCTTTAGTCTTTGTAATTCACTCACTATCTGTTTAAAAACCATCTCAGCAGGGATATGGCACTGATTAATAATCATTTTACACCTTGTTTTCAAGATTTTGTAGTTAACGATCCATATAACAAACTAGTAAAATTCTTTGAATTTTTTTTGCAAGTTTTTGTTCAAAAATTCCGTACATTATCGTTTTCTCACATATATTTATATCCAGTCCTATGTTTTTCATTTGTTTGCCATATCTCCACTGAGCGCGAGCAGTGCATTAAAAGGTGGTCAATGGTTTCATACTCTTTACCGTTATAGACAGGACATTCTTTCGTGAAACAGCTCCATTTAACCATGTACCAAACAGCTAGTCTACCTACACTAATTAACCATGCCACATCACGAATATTTTCTGAAATGTCTTTTGTATTAATATTTTTAATACACTGTTCACTTGCTGTTGGTGTGAGGTGTTTGTATTTAACAATACCTCCTTATTGATCCATCCATCTTCAACCGCTTACTCCTTTTCAGGGTCGTGGGGGAACCTGGAGCCTATCCCAGGAAGCATCGGGCACAAGGCAGGGTACACCCTGGACAGGGTACCAGTCTATCACAGGGCACAATCACATACACACTCATTCATACACTACGGACACTTTAAAAACACCAATCAGCCTACCATGCATGTCTTTGGACTGGGGGAGGAAACCGGAGCACCCGGAGGAAACCCCCGCAGCACGGGGAGAACATGCAAACTCCGCACACACCCCGGCGGGAATCAAACCCCAGACCCTGGAGGTGTGAGGCGAACGTGCTAACCACTAAGCCACCGTGCGCCCCCCTCCTTATTGATATTCAGGGTTTTTTTTGTAAATACTTTTGTTGGATAAGAGAAGAGTCCTGCATCAGGCTCTGCTGGGATTTGAACCCAGGATCTCCTGTTTATGAGATAGGTGCTTTAGCATCATACTTCCACAGCCACATCTTAGTCTTTTGCCAGAAACAACCAGGTTTTGGGCAAAAATAGTAGAATTTACACCAGTGTGGCACAACAACTGCCCAGCGATGGATTGGCACCCTGTCCAGGGTGTACCCCGCCTTGTGCTCGATGCTCCCTGGGATAGGCTCCAGGTTTCCCCGTGACCCTGAGGGAAGGATAAGCGGTATAGAAGATGGATGGATGGATGGATGGATGGCACAACAACAAAAATAGAACATTACTGTAAGAAGATTGTGAGATTGCATCCTGACGAGGCCACAGCTATGCATGGCTAGGAGTCCAAGACACCATAATCAGCCATGCCCTCTGGGTGGGATAGTTTTCTCCACTGTCGAATAGAGTAACACAAACCATTTGCGGGCTTTTTTTTTTTTAACTCTTAGGTATATACTTTATCAAATATCTGACAGCAGGCTGCATCTTTTGTAGTGAAAGCTCTATGATTTCCCTATGTTGATGGATCACAAATGGATTTTACATGTGCAACCTCATCTTTATGCTCAAGGGAAAACAGAAATGGTCAAAAGACTGCTGTTGCCCTTCACTGAGAACTGGCTCTGTGGGTATATGGAGTGTGTTATAAGCAATCACACTAGATTACAAGTTTTTAGGCAGAAAAACAAATTAAATGTAGATCATAGTCAGCATATAGAAAAGTCTAGCCTACAGAAAATTGTTTCTTCCACTCTGACTGGTTAATCACATAAATCAAAGCTTGTTATTGCTACATATAGTGTATGTATACTTTACATACATAACCAGATTGCTGGTTGCTTATTTATAGAACACTAAGGATTTCTAGATATTTTGCTGTCTGCTGAAGATAAAATAGGTCTTTGAGCATAGCTGAATATTTGAGCTGAGTGTAATTATCTTTTACAATTATGTGCATGCACATGCAAGCAATTATGTTTGCATGATTCTACAAAACTGACAAGGCCTGCACTAGCAAGGGACTTCTGAAAGCACTTTATACATAAAAACATAACTGGCTGTTCCAGTTGCAGCAACTTGCTCCCAGGGAGGCATCGGATAACATTTGCTGATGAGATTTGATTAGTCTGCTGCAGGGAGGTGGTGTAACTCATGGGCCAAACTACATCTGGGAATTTAGGAATAAAGATGTCTGCACTGGGCATTAGAAAAAATGGGCCATCTACCTTTGTCATAAATATAAATGGCCAACCTAAAGAAAATGTGATTGAATACATTTGGGAATACTTAACAGCAAATTAAAAAGGGAACGATTTGGAGCATATTGAAAATGTTTTTCATTATCTGCTGGTTTGGAAATGACTCACTAATACTGGTTGAAGAAGACAGTTAAAATGTCAAGGAAAACTCTGAGGATGTGTAGGAAAACAGGACAAGTCCGCACCTGGAGGAGGACCAGTCTGTAAGATCATAAAGGTGGAGGAATTTGGTGCATAGTATTATTGTTCACTCACTCACTTGTATAGATGCATTGCAGTGGTTGAGATGAAGGAAGTTCAGTCATTTCAGGAATCCCTTCAACAAAAAGCAACTACACAAGAACAAACCAACAAATATGAACGATGCTTCACGCCAAAATAAGCTATTTAGAGTATATCCTCAGTATCTCAGTATCTTATGAAATAATTAGGTAATCGGCCATATTCAATCAACTATTCAGTGACAAAATATACTTTAATGAACGTCTGAATATGTTTCTCTCCATGTGGATTTGTAGAAACTTGGACACTTTCATCATATATGTGGTCCTAGCTAGATAAATACAGGCTTCACCAAAGGACCCATTAAAAATAGTTCTTTTTTTTTTGGAGCCCAAAATTGGACCAGGTTATAAAATTCAGGGCTTAAATAATGCAACAAAAAAATAATAAATTGTCTGCCAAGTCTCACCAGATTCTCACCAGATAGTCAAAGCTTCTGCTCTGCTCTGCTCTACTGATCTGCCCCTCTAGAGTTGCACTGATTTATTCATTTGAAATGTTGTGTATTTACAACTCATTGTCCTTAGCCTAAGCCATGTCTGTATTTTTACGTTTGAACCTTTTCATGGTGCAACCCAGTGCTTCACACAAAGGTCTTAGAATATACCACAGACATGTGCTGTGTAGTGGCCTTAAAAAACTAGGAAATCTTAAAAGACTCTATTTGTTTACGTTCTACATAAAGCAGTCTGCCATAGTCCAAATTAATAAATATTCTCCCTTAGCATATAAAACTCAGTTGACTGAACTGTATCCTTATCCTGACATATTGACTTCACTGTCCACTGAAATCATTTCTGTTCGATGGGTAGCAGTTTTTGTTATAAACCGTGAGCTGAACACAGCTCTGGGATAGTGTTAAAGCAGTTTTGATTGAATTTTCTGCAGAGCTAAGTGTGCATTAGTAGAGGCAGAGAAAGGAGAAGGTAATGAATTGGATTAAGGCTTCCATCACTGGGAGGTTTTAGAAGACTGTTATTTGATGTAGCATATCATGTATCAAATCAGCAAAAGGAATACCAACGGGTACACAGTGCTTTAAGCCTGTACCAAAATCAAAGCCTTAAGATGTGAGAAAGGATTCTGCACTGTTTGCTTCCAATTAAAGATGAACAATGATTAACTGGATGTTGCGGGAATATTACCGTGGATATATGCGGCCCATATGGCATTCTGTTTTTGTAATATATTCATAACCCAATACCCATCGCAGTAGTAATAACAGACAAACTGCGCAGTAATGTGCCATATGCTGAACCATTAGTGTCATTCAGAAGATCCCTTCCGTACAAAGCCTTGTGGGTAGCAGTTTGAGGTGCCACAGAAAGAGTGGTGCTTTCTGACCGTGAATAGAAAAATACACAAAGCTATTTGCTGCTTGAAATTTTTCAGAAATGATCTGGCCAGTTTTGAATCTCACCCATGTGGAGCAGATCTCCAAAATTATTATAACAATCCAAGACTCTTAATATATAATCAGCATGCCCAGCTTAGAAATTCAGTCCGTCTCCTCTTTGAAGGTCACTTTCCTCTCCTTTTCATTGTTGATTCTAATGTATTCCTTCATGGGCCCCAAAGCAAGAGAAGGTGCTGAATATTTCCAATTATTGGCAAAGTGTCAGGCAAGGCTGCTGTAATTAAAACCCAATCAGCATGGAGGAGCACTGGCTCACTAATAGGTCACCAGTCCACCTGCTTTAGGCACCATTTTACTTATGCAGTCCTATATCCAATGCAATTACAGCATGTAGTTTGTAATGTGAGTGATACCTGACAGTTTTGTGTGTTCCATTTGCTCTCTGCTGTCACTGAGCATTGTGAAGCTAGTCTTTAATTCACACAGGTTTTTGTATATGTGGAAAATAACTTAGGGTTTTAGCAAGCTCTGTGTGTGGCATGAATGGAGAAATATTTGACAGCTTTTTCAGCAGCATGGAGAAATGATATCAGCTTTTTCCAAGAGAAAGGCTCAATTTTACTATTCATATCCCTCCAGGTTGAAGTGTTCGTGAGGTGAATTAAACATCTGTAACAAGGTCAAAGGCACCAGTGCGTGTGTGTGTGTGTGTGTATATATATATATATATATATATATATATATATATATATATATATATATATATATATATATATATATATATATATATGCTCAGCGTCCAATTTGCCTAATATCAGACCAGATTAATGGCCAACTTTTGGGCACAATGCAGCGATTATCCATTGTGTACATGTGCTCAGGTCTCGGGTTCTGCTGAGCCATAGACCACAGCCTCCCTCCCTCTCTATCCTGTCTGCTGTGGTTTAAAAATAACCATTGACTGCCGATTCCGAGATACTCACTAACACTGCTTTCTGGGTCAATTCTATCACAGACATAGAGCACAATTAAATTGTGCTGCTGGCATCGATACAGATTAACTGCCATGATCCAAATATCTTCGGATAGAGCCAGATGAAGGCAGCAGAGCATAACCTGCTGCATCTCATCACAGAATACTAATGGGCTTGCATTTTCCATTGGCATATGAATGTTTTATTCTGGATCATTCCCATAACTCACTGCTAAACACAGAGCGCACAACCTGTCTCCCTGTGAGCTTACTTTATTTATTCTTCATACTTGTCTCTGTATTTATGCAAAATTTTAAGCTCTTTATTCAAAAGCTCAAAACTCTTGCGGTATTTATTTTTCACAGGAGAAAACAGGTGTCGTGCTCCCTGTCGGATGCATCCACTTAGCTGACCCTGAGTTTTTGTAACCGCCTTACAACCCTTAATTCAGTGCTTCGCCTCCAGTCTGCGCTGGCTGTAGATTCGGTCTTGGCCCCTGCAGTAGCAGTATGTGATGTGATGCGGCTGGTCTTGAGAGAGCACCTGGTTGTGTAACGTCCCGCTGCTGCTCTGCAGGGGCCATGCATTATGCAGTGATCACATTTCCATGCCACTTCCTCCTGTGCTGCGGCAAAAATAGAAACTTTCAGCATTCACTCCGCTGTTTGTGGTTGAGCCACCCCCCTTAGCGAGTTATTGCTCTTGTTATAGCTATCCTTTCCCCAAAAGCATGTATACTGTAGCCTATATAACACACACACACACACACACACACACACATACACACACACACACACACACTGCTAGCACTGCTAAAACCACTGTAGCTGGAGATATTAGGATGCGCAGGGGAGAGCCATACAAGGAGATGGATATGTCAAAGATCCCCAGCTATCAAGCTTTTTATTGCTGGTTTATTAAAACGCCTACCTCTATGTCCTTTTTTTTCCTCCGATACAGACGAGCTAAGAGATTAAATTTGAAAGGGCCTGGGAAACACTGCACAAGTCCGGGATATATTTTAAAATAAGACACATTCTCAATTCTACCTATGTTATCCAACACTTTATCTGTTATTTCCATCATTTCCATTTTCAAAGTGATGGCGGAAAACGAGATTTAGTGTAACTCAGGTGGTTTATCTGCTTTATCCGAAACAAAACAAAACAAAATAAATGAAGAACGAATATAATTCCCTGAGTGAGCACTAAGTCTCAGACTACAGTATCCTCTTCTATTGTTGTTCTACTTGTGATGTCTATTATAAGGAACAACACTGTATGAAAGCTGAGAAGAGCTCGACGGTGCAGTCAGTAAGGCAGCCTTTGAGCCCACGCATCAATAAAGCTGTGGCTTTCACCCTGTCTGCGAGACTAGAGCTATCAGCAGTGCTGAAATGAAAGAGGGGAGAGTGAGACAGAGAGAGACATAGTGTCAGACAAACACACTTTTTTGTTTTGTTTTTTGACACGAGCTACCTGTAGTCATTTTTTTCATTGAGTGATATGAAAACACTTTTTGCCCTTGTCCTTACTCCTTGTCAGAAAGGCAAAGACACTTGAGTCATGCTGTGACCCTGATATGTGATGATCTAACATACAGGGGCTTTTAGCTTCAGGACTATATAATTAAGTCTTTCATGAGCAGCATTAGAAGTAATGCGAAGAGGAAAACAATATGCAGGACAGTTCCTTCCAAAAACTGCTTTTTTTATTATTATCATTATTCAGGTGAATGATATAGCTATCACAGCCCATGTAGAAAAGATATGATTTGATGTTGGTGCCCAAACAATTTTTGGTAGTAATCCATATTTAATTGGGACTGTCACCACTTGTCACACTTTCCTCATCAGGTACTATAATAGTAAAACAGCCTGAGGTTAAAAAAAAAGAAAAAGAAAAAAAAGCTCCTGTGTATGCTTAACTGTCGTCTGTACCTGATGTGATTGTTAATTCTGTGTCGTCTGGAATGTGACTCCAATGGGAAAACTCCCAGACTTCACTATCATTTGGATGCACGATTAGCCAAATAGAAATCAAGAGAGAAATGCTTCTTTTGCACTCTGGAGATTTACTACCATAATGTCCGAGGCATCGTAAAGAAAAATTAATGAGATGCAAATAGGATTTAAGGCTGATCACAGAGGCTACTTGTAAATGCAAAACGCAGACATTAATGATTTATTATAAGCCATCTATTTCCCATTCGCTCTATATCCACTCCTAAACCAAAAAGCAGATTAAAATGGTGTGCTTTAGTTTTAAATTGAAATCAGGAGTACAAATTTGGTCAATTTCAGTCAATAATAAAGTAATAATAATAAATACATTTGGACTGTTTACTTATTTTCCTATCCTTTTCCCCCCACATATATTGAAAGTCAAAAACTTGACTAATGGAAGCAGGAAAAAAGAGCAAATTATCTATTTAATCTGGACCATCAGGTTCAATGGCTATTTAGCCAGCATGCCAATGATTCAGCATAGTGTTACAGACTAGTTTTTAATAGTAACAAATGAATGACCTTACTAAGCCATCCAGTATAATGATGTATAAATCAGATGATGAGGCTGTGTTTTGAAATAATCCATATTCATTACTTATTAATTTTGGACATCGTTTTTATTTTGCAGCTACAACAAACAAACACATCTCTGGCTCCAAGGTTACTCCTATCTCCAGGGTTTCTGGTTTGATCCTGAACTCAGGTTACTGTCTGTGTGGAGTTTCTCACCCTGTTCTCTGGGTTCTCTAGTTTTCTCCCACCTTTCACATAAAATTATCTGTAGGTGGACTGGCTAGATTATTGCCATTTGGTGTGAATGTGTGTGTGTGCATGGTGCCTTGTGATGGACTGACACATCCAAGGTGTGTCCCTGCCTTGTGCCCAGTATTCCCGGATCTAGCATGACACGGACCAGGATAAATCGGTAACTCAAAGTGAATGAGTGAGGGAGAGAGGGAGTGAAAAGCTAAAATTGTTTAATTTAGTAATAATTTAGTAGCAATCTACTGTAAAAAAAAAAAATAATAATAATAATAAATTAATTAATTAATTAAAAAATTAAAAAATAAATAAAACTGTTGACTTTTCCACAACCCATTTTGTAAAAGATGGAATAAGTGAGGTCTATCTTGGGTGAAAGAATGTTCAGAAATCAAGGTAGTACAATGCATCAAGGTTTCTTTTAGAAGAGAGTGAGCAAGCGAGTGTGCGAGGGGGGTGGGGTGGGGGTTAAATGACCAACTATAAATTGTGGTTCTCCTTCTCAAGGTCAAACTCAGAACTGGGCACACAGACAGTCACACATGAAGCATTTGTACAGGAAACATAGCACTATATATATATATATATATATATATATATATATATATATATATATATATATATATATATATATATATATAATGTATACACACCTACACACTGTCTTGGCGCACAGGAGAGACACTCAGTCAGTGTACGGAGAAGATATAGCTGACATCTGTCCCTTCCTTCTAACATCTTTATATTTTCAATAGCTTCATCACTTCTGCCCTCACTACATCAATGTGCACCAGAAGGCTTCTAGCAATTGCAGCATAAATGTTATGTTTTTATGATAATAGACCAAAAGCTGGTATTGATTTTATCATATAGAGTTGCACGTTTCCCTCCAGCTTCCCTCTACGCCAAGACACTGTCGTAAAGATAATTTCACATATTGGACAAATCTGTCACTTTCCCCTGAAGACTTCCGCCAGGCACAAATTCCTGGCTGTTCGTTAACGAGGCGGGGGTCAATTCCCCAAACAATGTGGTTGGTGTCACAATAAAAAGCAAGTTTTATGGGTTGTAGCAGTGAAGCACTATTGAACAGATAAAACACGCCAAACTGGCATCTGGAGGATTATAAAAGGAATTGCCATGAAAAAAAAAAAAAAAAAAAAAAAAAAAAAACCTCACACACCCACAGCCACAGCCAAATCCGTGCAGTGAGAGAGGTGAGTGAGTTCAGAGCTGTAATGCACACTGTGTCTACGGCGCCACCCTTAGGACAGAAATGACACAGCAGGGCTTTTAAACCTGGAGGAACTGTCCAACATCAAAACTCTTCCAGGAGAGGGTTAATGCTGCCCCCCACTGTCGGCAGCAGGAGGACTTGTGTTTATATAACCTTTTTTTTTTTTTTTTTTTTTTTTTTTTTTAAAGAAAGAAAGAATGAAAAAAAAATGTTAATCACTATGCAGTTAAAACAGATCTGTGTTATAAGGGATGTATCATATCTAACTGATTAGAATAATCTCCCTTAAAACCCTTGACAGATCATAAGTAAAGCAATGAAGGACTCAATTTTACATTGAAGGAAGAAAATGCGCCTCACTCATCTTATGATTCATGTTTTATACTGAATATTATTGATAGTTGCATAAAGTATTCATCGTACATTTTGGAGTGTTATAATCTGAACCTCAAATGGACTAATTTGTGATTAATTTCATGGATCTACACAAATAACGCATAATATTCAAGTGTGGGATCAATATAGTTTGCATGTATGATTGCATAACTATTCACCCACATCACATAATTATTTAAATAGAGTTTACCTGCGTGCAATTACAGTGTTACATGACCTCAATATAAATATACCTGTTCCCGGAAGGCCTTATAAAGCGCATACTTAAACAAACAACAAGAACTATCAAAACAAGTCCAGGATGAAGTTCTGGAAAAAGTATCAATCAGGGGTTGGTTATAAATAAAAATAATAATACATAATTTAAAACAAAAAAATAAAAACTGTGAACATCCTACAGATCACCAATAAATCCATTATTTTAAAACTGGAAATAATAATATGGCACTACCATGGATGAAGTTAGCCAGAGAAACAACCAATAGGCCAAGATCAACTCTGAAGAAGCTGGAAAGATCCACAGCTCAGATGGGAGATGCTGTACACAAGAACAAAGCTGGCAAGAAAAATGGCAAAAAAGAAAGCCATTAAGGAGAGTGGGGTTGGTTGGTTTTCACTCCCTGTAATATATACCAGGCACATCAAACACCAAGATCTAACAGTCTAACAGCCCATCTAACAGTAAATTTAAAAAAAAAAAAAAAAAAAAAAAAAACACAAAAATGTTCAATATCAAGAAAATAGTTCCAGAAATTCTAGTGTATTCATGACTAAATTCATGTTGCCAATCAGCTTCAACATGGGGTTGGTTGGCACATATTATGAGGATGGTTGGCACAACATTAAAAGACTATAGTTTAAAAGAATGCAAGCAAACTGAAATAATCAATGCTTTTTAATGAATTGAACCGCAGGTTAAACAACAAGTATACAACATTTAATGGCAAACAAATAACAGATATTTGAATCAATTAAATATTAAGAATGTTTAAATTATCATTGGCATTTACTGAACAAGAAGAAGAGTAATAATAAGAACAAAAGTGTACCCATTTCATTTTTCTCTTACCTTAACCAATATTAAAACATCACAATTCATTATAAACAATCTGTTCTGTTTTATTCTACTTACTGAATTAAATATTGTCTTCTTAAAATTTGAACTCTAACAAACTCTGTCCCTAATTTCTCCTTTGTGTGTGTGTGTGTGTGTGTCTGACATGTATCACAAGTCGCAGTTTTGGCATATGCACAATGGTAGACCAGGAGTCCACAAGTCATGTGACTCTACACACACAAGACAGTACTCATCTTCATGTTCATTGGAATCTGATGGATCTTTCCTTTTCTGAGCCTTTTTAAACTCATGGGTTTTGTATGGAGCTTTGGATTGTGACTTCTTATTGTTCTGAAGAGCAATTTCTTATTTGTACAAGTAATGTGATTAAAATAATAATAATTATTGTTTAAGACATGGCCTCAGTCAAACTCTATTGTGTGGCTGAGAATACACATTTGGAAAACTGTGTTATGGTCCAGAATGCTTGTCTGTGTTCACATGGGCTTCTTGTTAGTCACCGTCCGCTTTATTAGGAACACCTGTACACCTGCACATTCATGCAGTTACCTAATCAGCTAATCATGTGGCAACAGCACAATGCATAAAATCATGCAGCTGCAGGTCAGGAACTTCACATAATGTTCACATGATTGGCTGATTGGATGACTGCATGAATGTGTAGGTGTACAGGTGTTCCTAATAAAATGATGAGTATATGGGTTAGTGTAGCCTCGCACCACTGGGGTTGGGGGTTCGAATCCCACCTCTGCCTTGTGTACGCGTGCTTCAGGGATTTCCTTCGGGTACTCCAGTTTCCTCCCCCAGTCCAAAGAGATGCTCTTTGGCATTCCCAAAGTGTCTGTAGTGTGTGAATATGTGCACATTTGTGCCCTGATGGGTTGGTGTTGACCTTGTACCCCAAGTTCCCTGGGATGGGCTCCAGGCTCCCCTGTGACCCTGTATAGGACGCTTATACTACACAGGTTTGTAAAATGGGTGGATATATACATACACTGTATATCTACACTGTGTGTGTGTGTGTGTGAACGCAGTATTGCGCTTGTCCAAATGGCTGGTTTTACTAAACTAATCAGAAAAGGCTCTCTTGAACATTTTCGCAAATCATTATGAGCCGAATTTGTGATGTATGTTAATTAGTTTCATTCTACAGACCAGTCTCTGGGGGCGGAGCTTTGTTTATATGGGTGTGGTGGGGGGGGCTCAATGAATAAAATAATGATTAAAATATTTTTAACCCAACATTTTTTACCTAAACTTGACTAATTTCAACTAATCTTGCCTAAAATCCATCATTCTCGAGAATCCTTTTTACTTTAATCTTCGTTGATCTTTTGATACAATTTCGCTTCCACTCGAGCCGACTTCGGCAATCTTCGTTCACCGTTCGGCAAGTTCCGTGTGCGCTTCGGTCACGCTCGGCTCAGGCGCTCGCTCTGATCGGCTTTCCGTCTCCCCAGTTCCGAGTGTGTCGTTGTTGTTGTCGGTGACGCGGCGGAGGTGTAGCCTGACGCGGTCTCTTACGTGTCGGCCCGAATAAAAGTGGAGCTCCGAGGGCTCGCGAGTGACGGAAGGAGTGTGTATCGGTAAGAGAAGACAAAGTGTCCCGGCGGGGAGGGAGAGCGCGGGCATGTCCTGGATAAGACAGAGCTCGGGTCGGGTTCGGCCCGTAGGAAACAAAGAGATCATGGCGGCGGGGTTGTTGTACAAGCACGGAGGGAGGGGAGACTGTGGACTCCAGGAACGGAGGAGCGGGTTGTGTTACATAGCAGAGGGGGGAAATGTCGAGTCAATAGCACAGTTTAGGGCGCAGCGGAAACGAGCAAACAATGATGTGCGTGTGCGTTTGATCTCGTTGTGTCATCTCCGGGTGTAAGCGTTTCGTCAGGCTAACCTGACTAGCCACCCTCCGTTAGCAAGGTGCTAGAATTTTACCACGCTTTCTAGGTCACTAGGCAGCCAAACTAGTCGCTTTTAATAGGTGAAATATTTGTTTGTTTGTTGAAATATGAAGCAAGACTCTTTATCTTTTGTTATATTCTAGTCAAGTCCACAACTGAGCACCGCATTTGCATTTTATGTGCTGATTGGATTATAAATAGCAGGCTAGGTGGCTAGTGTCTAAAAGCACTTGGAGTTAAAATATTGGCAGGAGTATAAGTGTAGTGTAGCCAGGCCCAGATTAGTGCGACTTTTTTTTTTTTTTTTTTTTTTTTTTTTTTTTAAATAAATTATTTGGGGGGAAAACGGTGTTTTAGTAATAATAAACCTTAAATGCTTTTTCAAAAGGTAATAAATGAACACTGTACGTAGCAGTGCTGTAGAAAATGGTGCTTTTCCCACAGAAATGAACACTTGAGATGTCGTTTAATTAAAGTACAAGAATCAGTGGACTGTTAGTGTTTGGGGGTTTTTTTTTATATGATGGTCATTAAAGTATTTCATCTTCTGTGGAAATCATTTCTGAGATCGTTCATCGTGTGCAGAAATCTTAGTGGCAGTGATTGGTGAAAATGAAGGAGGTGTGTGAGAGAGAGAACAGATCCATCAGCAGAACCTCAAGCTCTCAGAAATCGCAGTCGTCAAGTCTGAGCATTGGCCATCAACTGTACACCATTTGTATTTTTACTATGTATCTGTTACAAAAGAAAGATGTATGTAGAGTAGCTTTTAAAGCTTTACTCCAAAAAACAAAACTAAACTATTAGGTCCATTTATGAAGTTCTAAAGGTGTACATGGACATTTCCAGGTGAAAGACCGATGTTAAAGATGTCCATGCCGGCAATAAGGAATAGCACCGTTTTTGTCTAAGAGTGCAGATCCGTCCTGCACCCGTTCATGAGCTCGTTTAAAGGATTCGTGCTGAAAGAGTTTGCCCGTAGATTGATGTGCTGTCCGGTCTCAACAAACTCCTGCATGATGTAGCCGTGTCGTATCTACAGATGATCGATAGATAGATAGATGGCTTATAAGTTCCAGTTTCTGTTCTTCCTTTCTGTCACCAAGCATGTAATGACAATATGACACACCTGTTAGATGATGAGATGATTCAGAACAGTACATCTAGTAGCTGTTGAGCCTCAAACTATGTAACCTAACCCTTAACTACAATCTTATCACATTTAATTAAATTACATTTAATAATAAAAAAAGAAGTTATTCTTATAGTCATTTTAAGATACCGTTCCTGTCCGTAGATATCTCCGTGAACCCGTGGCTCATTTAAGGCCATGAAGTTGGCAGAAGCACATAATATTGATCACTTGAATTTATGGCTGCGTTCACAGCGTACCGGGATTACCGTAATTACTAGATGACACCCTGGACGTCCTACTCAGTGCTGTTCACGTCCTCGGACTCGGAATATGATCTGTTTCTCTATGCCAAAGTGAATCCGTGTGAGATGAGGATGTTCACAACTGCAAAATACATCATTACGACATAAAAAAAACAAACATTTTTAAGCACTTGCTAAATGTTGAAAAACACAGAAAGCACATCAGGTAACAATAACATGATTATTAATTGGTATTGGTATACAGGTTGTTTATTAACCTCGGTAATGTGTTGTTGCAAACCTAAACAAACAGCAACGCTAATAAAATAATAACTAACAGCAGTATGAACAATGATATTTTTGTATAAAATTGTTATAATCGTGTCTCTTTTTCCTTTAGTCAATTATATGAATTATTACCCAGAAATATCACGAGTTAACCGCTTAGCTACATTTTACTGCTGAAACCGCGACCATTTCGAGTTTTGTGGCTTTGCAGCAGTCAGGTGGTACACGTCAGGGCTCTCAGAAAATTCTAAAACGAGTTTGCACATTGCAATTATGAGTTCTACGAGGACGTGAACGCTTTTAACGAGTCGGAATCCGGTAAGTACAGCAATTAAGACATGACGTGAACACAGCTTATTGCATTGCTACACAGATAGCTGGTTTGTACTCTGCATTCTGTACTAGATTAAGGATTTCTTTAACTCCTGTTGCATATCTGTTGCCTGCTTGGCTTGCTGACGTTAATCTACAAAGCAATCAGATTAGCCGTTCCGAGACTCTCAATGTCTCAAAATGTGATCTCCCATATAGCACACAGGATCATACCAGATGATTGTAGTCATAAGAACTGTTCTGTTGGGATAAGATTTCTGGGCATATGGCTGTTATGTAGCGTTGCTGGAGGACGGCTGTAGTAATCCTAATCAATTTGTACAGGATTCTGTGCGGTCTCTGTGTAAATCGCTGAGAATGTTTTTTGCAAGGGGAATGATCACAATGTGCAGATTTTATGGTCGTCACATTAAAAATTCCACACGTGCCTCATTTTAATACAAACAGATAGTTTGGACTTTTATTATAAGCGCTTGTTGTAGGGTGCTTGATCATTAGTAGGTCACATGACCGTAACATTTGTGTAGGTGTTTCCTGTATAATAGGAACTTGGTAACAAACCCCGAAACGTTATGTCTCTGACACATCCTTTCAAATGCAGTTTAAATTGTATTCTTTTTTACATTTAAAACGGTTTCGGTAGGAGAAGATAGAGAAGAGTGTGTCCTTTATACAAAGGAAAACATGCAGAAAACCATTTTCCATACATACAGTACAGTCCAGTCGGGTCTAAAAGTCTGAGGCCATCTGTGAAAATCCTTCTATTTTACATTCTTTTCTAATTTAATTCAAACTTTTTCAATACACGTGAGTGAGAAGTAAATTCTCAGAAATATTTTCATGCATTTCAATAATTCTTAGTAATTGGTATGCCCCCCCCCCCCCCCCCCCCCCCATTTAATGACCGCATTCACTCAAGTTGGCACGGATTTCACAAATTTGTGTATATTTTTGACTGTCCGTGTTAGATCAAATCTATCGTGGTGACTTCTGAACATGCGCGTCACTAAAAGGGATAAGACTCAGACTTAACATCTATCACAAATTTGTTTAACTTCAAATAGTGAACTAGAAATCTGTCTGTACAGGAGGGTTTTTTTTTTGTGGTTGTTGCCACCAAAAACACTTGACTTTGCTGCAGATTTTTTTTTTTCCCCAAACTTTGCGATGCAATTTGCGATTTGAGTTTTTTTGTGCCTTTTTTTTTTCTTTTTTTTGCAGAAAACTGCTAGAATTGGCGAAATTGCAATTACCTGAAATTGTCTTTCGTAGTGATGTTTGTTGGTAAATGAGAACTTTTAGCTGTACTCATGTTCAACACACGTGAACCGAAGAGGGTTTTGGCTGAATGCGCGTTGTGACGATGTCACCTGATGTCACTTCTTGGCCCAAATCTGCGGTAATTTTGAAAAATTGCACACTCCTCCAAATTTTGTGGAGTTTGCTTAATTTTGCGTTCATTTCTGCGATCGCGAAATCCTGGAGGTGCTGAGAAAGAGTATCAAGGTTTCTTCCTCATATCATCTTAGGGAGTTTTTCCTCGCCACCATCATCACCGTCTTGCTCAATAGGGATAAATTCACACTTACAATCTGTATCCTGTGTTTATATATTTCTGTAAAGCTGCTTTGAGACAATGTCCATTGTTAAAAGCGCTATACAAATAAAATTTAATTGAATAATGCAGAATCTTGTATATTGAACATTTTCCTTTCTTTGAGTAAAAATCTTTTACATTCTAAAGCTTTATTTTTCAGTAAAATAAATAAATACAAATCCCATATTTTCAATGTGGTCTCAGACTTTTTGACTGATGTGTGTCAGCCCTAAAGGACTGCAGTTAATGGTACTTTCTAACCTTGGCATTTTTTATTTGACAGGCCTATAGGCTTCACCCAGGTCATGGACTACACTAAACTGCTAGCAGCAGTCTTTTAGTCTAAGACCAGATGCAGTGAAGTGTCAGGGAATCCCGGTTCAGGTTATTTTACACCACGTCTCTCTCTCTCACTGATCAGAATGAAACTACACCCTTATTTGGGTTTGAATACTAACCCAGGCCTGCTTTTCCTGTTTTTTTTTTTGTTTTTTTATCACAGAGACAAAAGGTTATGCAAAATCTGCTATGCAGTTTGTTTAACTAAACGTACGCACCACTAACAGGAGCCTGTGACAGCAGCGCAGTCTTCCTGTCTCAGCACACAGGAGCTGCTTTAAAGTTCACCAAGGTTGAAAGCATCGATTCGCTGCTGTGCTTCTTCCCAGTGGAAGGAAGAGGCCGTCAGCAGGCTTGTGCTGGATGTAGGACGAACAGATTGCAGTTCTAAATAAAGACGACGCTTTAGGAAGGTGGACATTTCGGAAATTAGCAAAGATTTATAACCGTTGTCTTGTCTGCTTTTGAGAACACGATCACAAGTGGCTGTAATATTCAGTATGTATTAATGTACCTGACGGTATTTAAACATGCACGAACATACAGTCCCTGATGCACGAACAAAGCAGGAAAACTCCAGAGAACAGTTATGTAGACTAATTTCCTGGATGACTTCCCAGATGGGAATACTTTGCATAACTATCGTGTGATTGAAGGTGTTCATTAAAAAAAAAAAACTTCAGCCTCTGTGAAGGAAAATAGGCTGAATGAGTTGAAATCTAAAACTGTACTTAATCCTTAATCAGTTTCTCACAGAATGCAGAATATATAACCTGAATTTTATCAAATGCATACATAAATAAATAATTAAATGGCCATTGAAAACGATGGCCAGTCTCAGCAGAGGTACCTTTTATAATACATAGAAGCATTAGGGGGGAAATCTGTTCAGTGTACCAGCAGGATGTAACAGTTTAGTCAGGGGTCAGGAAAACTTCATGTCGTCAGAGGAAAGAGATAAGACTCAAGGAAGGGAAATGAAAGCATACCGTTAAATAGAGTACCCGTGCTTGTAAGTGTGCGTTTGTTTTGTTTCTACCAGCTAAAATGTGTTTTGTTGTTTGTTTTTATTCCCGTAAAAAAGAATTCAGAAACATAACCTGGTGAACGTCCTAGTGTAAAGTACACGGTGTGGCCAAAAGTTTGTGGACACCTGACCATCACATGTATTTGTTGAACATCCCATTCCAAATTTAGTCCCCTCTTTGCTGTTATAATAACCTCCACTATTCTGGTAAGGCTTTCTACTAGATTCTGGGGCGTGGCTGTGGGGATTTGTGCTCATTCAGCCACAAGAGCATTAGTGAGATCAGGTAATGATGTCAGGGTGCAGTCGGCGTTCCAGTTCATAACAAAATGTGTTCAGTGAGGTTGAGGTCAGGGCTCTGTGCAGGACACTCGAGTTCTTCCACATCAACCTTAGCAAACCATTTCTTCATGGAGCTCGCTTTGTGCACCGAGGAATTGTCATGGTGGAGCAGGTTTGGACCTCTTAGTTCCAGTGAAGGGATATTGTAATGCTACAGCACACGAAGACATTCTAGACAATTGTGTGCCTCCAAGGTTTGGGGAAGAACCACATATGGGTGTGATGATCAGGTGTCCACAAACTTTTGGCCATACAGTGTATTTCATCAGGAACAATTCGCCCATTGCTGTCAAATTCAAATAACTCCACGTTACTGTTGATTGGTAGTGGAGTCTCCATTGTTGTTTAAAAAGAAGCTCTTTGGTGGAATGTGCGTTTTGGATAAATGTTTTTTGGAAAATAAAGCCTGTTATTATAAAAAAAAATGGTATTTAGTATCATGTTACGTAAAATGAGTGGCATGCAGCACTAATGTTAAAAAACTATTATGAATGTTTAATGAATATGAATAATATTGGGATGGAATATTACTAAATAAATTGTAAAAATGAATGTACTCAATAAAGTGTCAAGGAGTTACTTTTTTTCTAATTCTGTAGTTATTCAGTTTAAGCTTTTCGCTGTACTCCTACAGCATAACCAAAAGCTTACTAATGAGCCTCAAGGCCATGATTCAATCTTGCACCAAAGCACAAACAAGCATACAATGGGCAGACGGAACAATGGAGACACCGTATGAAAGAGGCAGGACTGAACCGTACTGTAGGAATATTGAGAATAGAAATGCATAAGAGACATTACACACGGCAGAGGTGATAGAGTAGTGGTGATTTGCGGCAGTATGTTAAAATCAGTGTTAGCATGATCCTGCAACTGTGTAACGACAAGCTCTGCTACATAATGTGATGTGTCGTGTCTGCAGATAACTAACTCGATGACCATGGAGGCGGGAGCGGAGGCCCAGCAGGGTGCAGACACGGCTGTGGCTGAGACTGAGGCCCAGCAGATCACCCAGGCCCAGATCGCCACGCTCACTCAGGTAACCACGAGCACCGCAAGCCTGCTCATCAATCAGTGTCATCATGTTCACTTGGTGTGTGTGTGTGTGTGTTTGTTTGTGTGTGTGGGTGGGTTTGTGTGTGTGTGTCCTGAATGAGATTTTTATTTCTGTTTGTAGGTGACCGTGGGTGCAGGACATGCCACCGCCACCGCCCCCACCGTCACCCTGGTGCAGTTGCCTAACGGGCAGACAGTGCAAGTGCACGGAGTGATCCAGGCAGCACAGCCCTCCGTCATCCAGTCCCCACAAGTGCAGGCAGTCCAGGTCAGTCTCTGATTTTAATGACCGAAGCACATTGTAAAGAAAGAAGAGCTTTTTGGCACAGAGTGAGACAGTCACATTATCATTTTTGGATGAAGTATTCTTTAAGCTTAATGCTGGAATGACTCATGTGGGATGCTACACAACCTGCTAATATTTTCCAGGTGATAAATACTTGCAAGCTTGTTGAAAAAAAACGTCAATTGGCTTTAATTAAAATATTTTATTGACTAGGTATAATTGATAAAGGCAACATCATTTAGTTTTCTTTGTGTAGACAACGTGTGTATGTAAACCGTCTTTTTTTTTTTTTTAATGTAATTGTGTTTGGTAGAACTTTCTTGAAATATGAAAAACAGCTTTGAACTGATATAGATTTAAATGACCACTTAAATAAAGTTGTAACTACCAAAATCAGCTAATGATTGCATTATGAGTGTATTTGAACGCACATTTTTTGTGACGAACTCTTTACACTGTGGTCAGATTTCTACAGTGGCGGAGAGCGAGGACTCGCAGGAGTCCGTGGACAGCGTGACTGACTCTCAGAAACGCAGAGAGATCCTCTCCAGACGCCCTTCTTACAGGTATGTAGGCACGCAGCAGTATTGCTGTTATCTGCACATGGCGGTGTTGTGCGTTTGAAGGCTAATGTTGCGTTTGCTCCCTTTTGGCCCACAGGAAGATTCTGAACGATTTGTCGTCAGATGCCCCAGGAGTACCAAGAATTGAAGAGGAGAAATCCGAGGAAGACGCTGCACCTGCCATCACTACAGTTACCGTGCCAACCCCAATTTATCAGACCAGCAGTGGCCAGTACAGTATGTTTCAGTCTCATTAGTGACCTGTATTCTACAACCCCAATTCCAAAAAAGTTGTGACAGTATGGAAAATGCAAAAAAACAAAAAAACCAAAGTCATTTGAAAATGACGGTTCAGGACTGCAGGCAGGCCATGCTAGCACCCGCACTCTCTGCTTATGCAATCATGCGCTTGTAATCTGGGCAGAATGTGGTTTGGCGTTGTCCTGCTCTGGATGGCAGCGTATGTTGCTCCAAAATGTGTACATATCTTTCTGCATTAATGGTGCCCTCACAGATGTGCTGGTTACCCATGCCATGGGCACTGACACACCCCATACCATGACACACGCTGGCTTTTGGACCTGATGCTGATAACAGCTTGAATGGTCCTTTTCCTCTTTGGCCCATAGAACACGATGGCTGTTTTGTCCGAAAACTATTTGAAATGGACCACAAAACACAATTCCACTGTGCTACTGTCCATCTCAGATGAGACCGAGCCCAGAGAAGTCGGCGGCGCTTCTGGACAGTGTTGATGTATGCCTTCTGCTTTGCATAGTAAAGCCTTAACTTGCACCTGTGGATGCAGCGGTGAATGGTGTTGACTGACAAAGGTTTACCAAAGTATTCCCGATGTCAGGATAACCATTACAGATTCATGACAGTTTTTAAGACAGTGATGTCTGAGGGATCGGAGATTACGCACATTCAGAAGTGGTTTTCGGCCTTGCCCTTTACTCACTGAGATTTGACCGGATTCTTTGAGTCTTTTAATTATATTGTGCATTGTAGAAGGAGAAATGCACAAAATCCTACCGATTTATCTTTGGGGAATGTTGTTCTCAAAGTGTTGGATTATTTGCTGACGCATCTGTTGGCAGATTGGCGAGCCTCGACCCATCCTTGCTCTTGAAGGACTAGGTCTTTTTTGGAGGATTCTTATATATACTATGATTAGACGATTGCTTCACCTGTTTCACATAACCTTCTTATTTCAACTTGTCACATCGCTATTAGTCCTAAATCGCCACGTCCCAACCTTTTTATAATGTGTTTGGAATGTGCATCAATTTCAAAATAAACCTTTATCTTCAAATAAACTATGCAGTTGATTAGGTAAAACATCAAATACATTGTCTTTATACATTTCTTATTGAAATACAAGTCAAAGTACACTTACAAATCACTCCTCTTTGTTTTCATTAGCATTTTCCATACTGTCCCAACTTTTTCGGAATTGGGGTTGTACACTTTCACAATGACGACTCTGAGAAAACTGTTCACACTTGCATCTCTGTATTTCCTAGTTGCTATCACACAGGGTGGAGCCATCCAGCTGGCCAATAACGGCACAGACGGCGTGCAAGGTCTACAAACTCTGACCATGACGAACGCGGCGGCTGCACAGCCGGGCACCACTATCCTGCAGTATGCCCAGACGAGCGACGGGCAGCAGATCCTGGTGCCCAGCAACCAAGTGGTGGTGCAAGGTGAGCTGCTGTAATAGGAATACACACTTACAAGGTAGCTGAAACACTAGCCTTGTCTGCTAAAATCACTGAATACGCCTTTGCGCCTGTCATTCTACAGCTGCTTCAGGAGACGTTCAGGCGTATCAGATCCGCACAGCAGCAGCGAGTACCATTGGCCCTGGAGTGGTCATGGCCTCGTCGCCTGCTCTGCCCAGCCAAGGAGGTGCTGAGGAGGCCACGCGCAAACGAGAAGTGCGCCTCATGAAGAACCGGTACAGGCATTTATTAATGAAATTCAGGGCCCATTTATAATGAGTCTTTATTGATCACATATACATTACAGCACAGTGAAATTCTTTTTTTTCACATACCCCAGCATGTTAGGAAGTTGGGGTCAGAGCACAGGGTCATACTTCATTCATACTAGCACCTAACATGAGCAAGTCCTCTAGGAGGCGCTGTCCCATGAATAACGCCAGAATTTTCTGAATTACACAGCAAAGAAGGGCCAAAAAACGGTATGAATTTCATATTTCACTGTATGAATAATAAATAGAAGATCGCACAAGCATCATTTTGTTTTGAACCAATCGCGTGATTTAATTATAAACACTCACTTAAAAAAGGATATAAATCAGCCTTGAGTATATAGTATTTTTCTTTTGCATCCAGTATCAGCAGATTACACTTCTCACGTGTGTGTGTGTGTTTTTTTTTAAATGATCATAATGTCTATGTGTGGTGTACTTTGGCTTCAAATCACACTTACAGTAAGGGATATCATTTCCACTAAACTGCATCAGATGGAGAGTTGTCATTAATACACACTGATTAGAGCTCCGTCTGTCTCAACAGGGAGGCAGCCCGAGAGTGCCGCCGGAAGAAGAAGGAATACGTGAAGTGTCTGGAGAACCGCGTGGCTGTTTTGGAGAACCAGAACAAAACTCTCATTGAAGAACTGAAAGCTCTCAAAGACCTGTACTGCCATAAATCCGAGTAACGTCCTCGTCCACGTTTGTCCTTGGTGGACTTCAGTGTACATTTACAGAGACTGTGTGTGAGCTCTCCTTGGAAGGAACGCATGTTTTCTAAATATACTTTCAAAAAAACAAAAAAACAAAAAACTAAACGTTTCAAACTGCCTGGAAATTCCCATGAACACAAGGGGCGTGAACGTGAACCCCCTGGCCAAAATCTCTGCACCAATGGATCATGTCTTTACAAATATATCGGGTAAAGGTGTTCTAGGACTTTAATAATTCCCTGACTCTTTTCTCCTGTTAAGCTCCCCAGGTTTGTTGGAAAAATGTAACAAATCGGAATATAATGCAAGAGGCACAAGCAACTCAGTTATGCTATTTAAGTTTACTTTAAAAATCTCTGGCTGTTGAGGGTCAGTTAGGAATGTAGAAGTTGGAATGAGAAACATTTTCCCTCAAGCATCAGATTTTGAGCTATATTTGTCTGACTGTTACTAATATTTGGTGTCAAATGTTTGAGTTAGTGGTTTTGGAGGGGGGTTGGGGGGGCGGGGGGTTGCCTACCTACACACATTTCTACTGTAAAATATTGTTGAATTTACTTTTGATGCCTTATAAAATAACTGTATGAAAACAGATCAAGAGAATTTAAGGCATTTATAAATGAAAATATTTGTATTGTGTATAGGAAACTATTCTAGTCATGTAAATTCTGAGTTTAGTTGGTAACTGCATTTTGTTAAGAGAGAAGCCTTGCTTCAAACCAATAGTGATCCGCTGCACTGGATCTGGCGTTTCCCCTTCTTTTGGATATTAAACTTGTTCTAAATCAAGTTATTTTGCGTTCCCTTCAGAATAAGCGAACACATTCCTCATTGCTTAAATTCTTTGTAGAATTTAAGCAGCTATTGCGCCTCTGAGTCAAACCATATTTGCTAATATTTCTGCAAGCGCTGGTGCGTCTGAGGGCGGACTGTGACGAGGCGACACAAAAGGGAGAATGTGGATGTGTCTAGTATGTGCAGTTTGGCAATAGCTAGGTTTCTGTGTGTGTGTGAGAGAGAGAGGATCCAAGTGTGTTTGCTGAACTTGGTTGAAATCAAGGCTAACAGGATGTTGATGTACTGATCTGGGCTGCTTCTTTTCCACTCAAGCACAAAGTGTTACAGTGGGCTTAATTCGGGCATTCGGTTTGCGTAAACAGTGAATAGATACGATGAAATATTATAAAGATTTTTAAATGTCACGGACTTGCAATCTTCTGCCATTTTTTTATATACACAGATATGTTAACTTTTGCTTTGTCTTAAGCGGTTGAATACTAATGAATAGCATACTGTATAACGAGTATTATTATCTGTCACTACAGCATGTTTAAACTTGTTTTGTATATCATTTTTTAACTTTGATATCGCTATGGTTATTTTTGCATCGCATCACAATGGATATGGATTTAATGTCTTTGTATTTGATGCATCAACACATAAATAGAGGGTACAAATATATGTTGTTAGTCTACCATGACTGTTGCATTTTTGGCAGCTATTTCATATAAAACAAGTGTGTGGAAACCGATTCTCTCTCATTTGTTTGTTTGTTTGTTTCCTGAAAAGTTCGAAATATTAAGTAGAGGAATAAAACATGACGGGGCATCCTTTTTTATAGAAAAGAATCAGTCATGTGATACTGTCCGTTCCGAAGTGTTACCGTCACAAAGTGTTTTATTCCTCTTAGACCACATCCATTTACCAACTATAACAATTTTTCATTTATTAAAGAACAACAGTACATACTTTTCATCTGATTATAGTCACGTTTACTGTACATCCTCCCAAGAAGTTAGGTCCGTTATCACTTACGTTATGCCATGGTCTGTCTGAATACTCGATTCGTTCCAGTTAGTTTAATCACCGTTCTAAATTAATATGCTGCCTATAAACAGCTGTAACCATAGTAACATACAGTAGTTAAACTCGCAGCTTCATTATTAGTAGAGACGTGGCACAGACGCAGGTAATTCTCGCACGCACAATCTCTCTAATAACTATTTATTATAATTCATTCCAATGAATGTAATCATATCTCAGTACTTTATATCTGCGTATTATTTCGAGCGGGCAGAATTGTAGATCTAACGACCCGTATATCAAATAACTAACGAAAATTAACCGTTATTTTTATCCTTTCAGTGAAATTTTGCTCGTCGATGCTGGAAAGTGACCATGATGTAAACGGGATAATCCAGCTTCACGTCAGGTGGTTCTTTGCCTCCACTTCGTGTATTAAAATCGTGTAATGCACACCTAGCCGTGGATTATCCCTTACTTATAACAGCTATAAACCGTCGTTCCATCACCAGCCTCTCCTTTTTTTCTCTCTTTCTTGTACTTACTAAAGACAAAAAAAACATGCAGCTTGTCATGTTACTGACAAATGTCCTTCATTCTGAAGGCTTTCCAATGTCTGAAAGCTTACAGTGTTTCCTCTAACCGACTCTAAATAAGCATCTCCTCAAAGAAAACTTCAACGCATCAACAGTACACACGTTTTTTTTTTTTTTTTATCCTTTTATGTGGAGCATCTGCCGTGTAAGTCCCCATAATAGTTACTACAAAACAGAGATAAAGTGCATTAATATAAACCTTTGATTTGCCTCCTGTCAGTGCTGCTCTTATATATAATAAATCAACACCTCCGGAATTCAACAATACTGTGGTGTAATATAATAAATCAAAGCTGGTTTCATCTGGCACTTCTCGCTGGTTTGCACCCAGTAATGCCATTTACCACAACATCAATTTGATTTGAAGTAGAAATTCATCACAGAATACAACGACAATGAGAGCACAATGATCCAGTAAGTAAAAAAAAAAAAAAAAAACAAAAAATAAACAAAAACAGAAGACAACCAGAACATTCATATTGTACTTAACCCTTACTGTTTTACCCAAGAAGCATAACTCTGATACTATACCAAAGTTTGTGTTTGATCAAGGAGCTACAAACCCATTAATACGCTGCCCCAGTTGACTTTCTGCCCACAGTGTCATTTGTGTCACCGTATTCAAGTAATCTCTCACCAGCAAGCTTTCTCCATACAGATTTGAACGCTCGCCCAAAAAAAAAAAAAAAAAAAAAAAAAAAAAGCATATGCAATTTGACACAGGACACCTTGAACCTGATCTCCTCCACAAAACCAATTATTTTCTGACAGGTGAACACTCTGAAGCTCCCTGAAGCCTGCAGCTACAGCTTCACCACTCTGCCCGAGAAACTGTTCAGTCCCTGCAGATAAAGATTAAATAACTGAACTTATTCTAGGATGAAGATGTCGCTTCTTATACATTTCACCGAAGGCATTTCTTCACTTCTCTGCGCTGATAATATAACGGGAAGTAGATTATTAATATTGGATTATAACCAGAACTTGTTTTAGGTCTTGATAGTGCGTGTGGGTTTTTTCTTCTTTTTTTCATCCAAATATGCTCCCTTTGCAATTTTTCTACACTTTGTAAAATGTAAACCCTTTGAAAAACCTTCTTATCTTTTAGCTTTAGTGGAAGAGCTGTTAAACCCCTTTTTATTGCCTTTATCGCTATTATAAGTAGGTCTTATTTAAATACGGTAATATCAAGAAGAGTTGAAAACAAATTAGATTACATTAGAATTGTGATCATCATGTGATTTTTTTTTTTTGGGGGGGGGGGTTGGTGTTATTTTAGGGGTTACTCAAACGTTGGTTTTAGTCACTGCTAATGTCATGCGCGTCATGACTTCACTGACTTTAGTGTCCCATTAAAAAAAAAAAACACTGGACACATCACAGATATTAATGGTCCAGCATATTTCTCAGGAAGTCATGGAACTGGCATTTAATTCCAGTCACATGTCTATCCTAGTTTTATTTATTTATATATTTATATATTTATTTATTTATTTATTATCAGATCTGTAGAATTAGATGTGGTTCAAAGCAGCACTAGTTGTCATTAAGCAGCACAGACAGACCTGATGATGGGGCAGCACAGGGACCAAAACGAGAATCAATGAGGTTGATAAGTTTGTCTGCATGACTATAAGATGTGTATATGAGCAATGCAGCAATGTGTGTGACTCAACATGTATCTACTTAATGAAGCCCAGACACAATAACATGGATGAATGGATGCTCATTATATGCACACTCATTATGCTACTTTAAAATTATTGAAAATGATTTTACGAGATGTAATAAAAAAAATTAAGGGCGCATGGTGGCTTAGTGGTTAGCACGTTCACCTCATACCTCCAGGTTCGAGTCCCGCCGGGGCCATGTGTGTGTGGAGTTTGCATGTTCTCCCCGTGCTGCGGGGGTTTCCTCCGGGTACTCCGGTTTCCTCCCCCAGTCCAAAGACATGCATGGTAGGCTGATTGGCATGTCTAAAGTGTCCGTAGTGTATGAATGAGTGTGTATGTGATTGTGCCCTGCGATGGACTGGCACCCTGTCCAGGGTGTACCCCGCCTTGTGCCCGATGCTCCCTGGGATAGGCTCCAGGTTCCCCGTGACCCTCAAAAGGAGTAAGCGGTAGAAGATGGATGGATGAATAAAAAATTAAGTGTTATCTTGTTAATTAAAGAAAACCATCACAGAAATTCTAACAGTTTCCACTACAAACACCATTATAAACCATCAGCTAGTCAATAAAACCATTTCAATTACCATAATTGATCCTTAATGGTATCCACTAGACATAACATGCCACCAATAGAAGGCAACAAATTACCAGTAGAGACCCCCAGGAAACATTACAGTTTCCATTAAAACCAATACAATTCCCATTATAACAATTAACACCATTACAAATTCTATAAGGGTTTCTACTTGGGGGTTTTTCAGCACGATAAGCAAAGGAGAACAATCTCTAATCAAAATATCAAAAACTTGTGTCTGGTTTAGAAAAAAATAGCAATGAGACGTTTTGGAGCCGAAAGAGTCGACTCTTATTAGTGAGCTGAGCCAAATGATGTGAATCAGTGAACAGAGCCGGGATCCCCATCACTACTACACACAGAAGACGGGTTTAACTGGAAAGATCCCTGTCCTGTATGTAGAGTTTCTGGGTATACGGGTGGGTTTCAAGCCAATGACCAGAACTTTTTGTTTTTGAGTGGCAGAGATTTCAGCCAATAACACACCATTCTGCGTTTGTTATGATTAGGCGGCCAATAGAAATTGATGGAATTTTAAAGGAGGCGGGTCCTGGTGGCTTCGGTGGCGGAACAGATGGCGGCGACGGGCAACGGATTGCGATACTGGCCGGTGGAGTGGAGGAGGGCATAACAAGACGGAACCTAAAGAAAAGACCCGGTGCGAGGATTTGAACTTCGAAAAAAAATAAGAAAAGAAAAGATACTGTTGATTTCTCGCAGCTGGAACAGCGGGAGTTTGTCCATTCATTTGTTCCGGAGCGGAAGAGCAGCCCGTGGACGGTGTTAGAGCCGAGGCCTCGGCACTGAGACTCGGGAGGGGCGGGGGGATCCGGAACTGAGCCCCGACTCTCTATCGGACTGTACCGGTTGAAACTGCCTGGTTTAGGAACGTATCGCTATATATCTGCTCTTCGCTAATTTACCTGTCCAAAGCGCTGCGACGCTCAGAACTTTACTGTCGAGTCAGTTAAAGGGACAGACTAGCCAGCTAGCTTGAAGGCTAACTGACCGCCCATTCAGAAATAATGAATAGTTAGCTAGCGGAATTAGCGTATAGGCTAAATGGATAACAATGGACAGATTAGCTAGTGACAGTTCAGAGAGCTGTGTGTGAAACTGATATGTAGCGCGCAGTTTTTATGGATCCTAGGATTAGACGGAAGCGGTAGGCAGTTAGCTGGATTAAGTTAGCCAGCTTTGTTTATCCCGAGTGCCGCGCGCACGCGCTCCCGTAACGTGTCCGAATGAGAGCGCGCACAGTCGCATTCACACGCCGGAGCCCCGCTGCTCGTGCTGGCCGGTTAGCGCAGTAAACTGTGTGTGTGTGTGTGTGTATATGTGTATATGTGTGTTGAGCGAGCACCGAGCCGAGTTTACCCGAAGCCCCGTCTCGCTGTGTTTTCAGATGAAGCACTGATGTGTGGAGTGAGCGCGGTGTGAATTTCACAGGAACTGGGTTTGGGGCTCGGCACTGAGCGCGGTGCATTATGGGGAATACAGTGTCTTGCTGCGTGTCTCCCAACGCAAGTCCGAAACTCCCGCGGCCCACCGAGCGCCTCGAGGACTACCCAATAAACGCGGACCTGAGTGAAGACACCGGGCCGTACCTGCAGCACATAAGCGACCGGGAACTGCCCGATGGTAGGTACTGATTTACCCCACAGGTCTGGTACTGATTTACCCCACAGGTCTGGTACTGATTTACCCCACGGGTCTGATACTGACTTACCCCACAGGCTCGGTACTGACTTACCCCACAGGGTCTGATACTGCCTTACCCCACAGGCTCGGTACTGCCTTACCCCACAGGCTCGGTACTGACTTACCCCACAGGGTCTGATACTGACTTACCCCACAGGCTCGGTACTGCCTTACCCCACAGGCTCGGTACTGCCTTACCCCACAGGGTCTGATACTGACTTACCCCACAGGGTCTGATACTGATTTACCCCACAGGCTCGGTACTGATTTACCCCACAGGCTCCGATACTGATTTACCCCACAGGTGCGGTGTTGATTTACCCCACAGGCCTGGTATTTACCCCAAAGGTCCCTTACTGATTTACCCCACAGGTCTGATACTGATTTACCCCACAGGCGCGGTGCTGATTTACCCCACAGGCTCCGATGCTGATTTACCCCACAGGCTCCGATGCTGACTTACCCCACAGGCTCCGATGCTGATTTACCCCACAGGCTCCGATGCTGATTTACCCCACAGGCTCCGATGCTGATTTACCCCACAGGCTCCGATGCTGATTTACCCCACAGTCTCCGATACTGATTTACCCCATAGGCGCGGTGCTGCTCGGTGCTGATTTACCCCCACAGGCGCGGTGCTGATTTACCCCACAGGCTCGGTGCTGATTTACCCCACAGGCTCCGATACTGACTTACCCGACAGGCTCTGTGCTGACTTACCCAACAGGCTCTGTGCTGACCTACCCGACAGGCTCTGTGCTGATTTACCCGACAGGCTTGGTGCTGCTCGGTGCTGATTTACCCCACAGGCTCCGATACTGATTTACCCCACAGGCTCCGATACTGATTTACCCCACAGGCTCCGATACTGATTTACCCCACAGGCGCAGTGCTGATTTACCCCACCGGTCCCTTCATTTTGGTTCAAATAATCCTGGCCAACATTTAACCTGTGTCGTAATATAAGTAACACATTCATACCATACAGCCTTAGTGTATATATTCTGGAGTCTTGTCAACTGTTCAGTTCTCGTGCTTGGTTCCTCTGACCGTCTCAGGTCATGTTTCGGATTACGGTTGAGGAACACACCGATATATTTTTTCTTCACCTGTGACTCGAAGCTCAAGTGGGTTCTGTTACTTAACAAAACTAACACCCAGCTCCCTGGAAACATCAGAATGTATGCTGTTAAAAATCACCTATAAGAGTGAGTTTTTATATGAAGACACATCTTTAGTTTCCTACCGGAGCTGTTTGCGGAATTTACGGCTGGGCTGTTTATTTGTCCCTACGAGGACATCCTGGACACCCCTGTAGAGGGGGATGCACATTCCTGACTCTGGGTTTCAGCATTGCATCTAAACACACGTTGCCGTGTGTGGGGCATTCACTAGTACAGTTGCTCTAGGTCTGTGTGATAAGGACATTCCAGCATGTTCCCCTGAGATAGCAAGAGAAGAATGGGAACGTACAGTGAGCCAGCCGAGACTCCCAAATATCTGTGCTATTCCCGACATTCCAGTGAAGTGGTGATGGCTACACCCTCATCCTCCATCCCTCCCTCTATTCTGTAGATTTGGCTGGAGTGGATATGTTAGATGGTACTGGACGTGGAAGGCAAACCCAGAGGTGAGCACTCGGCTACTAAGATCGGATACGAATCACAGAGTTTATTTATACGGTCGTCCAGCGTTGCCTTGGTGCAATTGAGAATGCCTGTTAATCAGAGTAGCATGCCCATACCCAGCATACCTTGCATGTTGAACTTGGGCATCTCTTCTTCTGCAAGAGTGCCCTGCTCCACCCCCCTGGGTTTATTTTTGACATGGAAGCATGGCACTCCCAGTTTAGCACGCTCAGCTGTTGGGGGATTGACCCTCTTTGAATGAAGTCAGCTGTGCCGGATACGGCTTAAGCATAAGGTTGTAGTCAGGCATTTGAACCAAAAATGTGAGTCCCATATGTGTTCATTAACAACACTGATAGGCCGTGAACCTTGCAGTATCAGTCATAAGAAACTAGCTTTCCAGATGCTGTGCTTTTGAGTCTTTGCTCTGTTCACATTGGAACAGTGGACACCACTAAATACAGGTGTGGATGGGGGAAGATGCGTCCTGGACTGGTGTGTGTCTTCATTACGTTTGTAACGTGAACTGTAAAGCATCCCAGACAACATCAAAAGACTGCAGAGTCACCAGTGTTTCCAGGTTTGCGGTTACTCCATTAAAATATGTCACTTTTTTTAGATTTGGGGTAACAGCCCTTTGGTCGGGTTTGTTTAAAGGACTGACTTTTTGAATCCCCAAACACTAACAGCATGTGGAAACATTCCTGCTACACATCGACTAAATGCAAACCAGCTTAGATTTTGTTTAGTACTTTTTACTTTCTTTTTGTTTCATCTCTCTTTTTGCTTGTGTGATTGGATAAGCAGAAGCTGCACACTATGCTGCACAATCAGACGACTGTATAAGTATAGCTTTTATTTAGCGATCTAAGCACCTGTCATTATGATTAGAAAATGTCATCCATGGGCTACTTGGGTAGGTTTTGAAGTGGAATCATGTGGCTTTTGACAGATTTGGCAACCCCGCAACTGACCATTTGATCAAAAGTCGTCACCGAAAAAACACCTGAGACAGCCTATTAAGTCTGAACAGTGCTTTAAATCAAACTGGGCTCTCCTTATTCAAGAAATCCAGGCTAAATATTTGAAAATGTCCCAAACCCTTTGCCTTGTTTGCCTTTGCAGAGATCAGAAAGTTAGCAAACAAACACCAAACAAGCACGCTAAGCTTGGATGCAAACTTTTCCAGCTGTGCGTCCCAGAGGAGCAGAGGTCAGCATTCTCCAGCGTTCTTTGACTGACGTGAAAGCCATCAGTGAGTGAATGTCATGCTAATAGACAGAGGAGATCGACCAAATATGCCAATATGCAGACTTTAATCTTCTTTAGGCTTCTTATTGGGTTATACTCTTGCTACTTAATCAGCAAGAGTTTGTATGTAGAAAAGTATTGAGAGGAATAATAATGCACGGATGGAGAAAGTAGTAAGAGTTCTAAAACCAGGGTTATGAGCTGTAATTGAAGCAGCTTCAGGGTCCTCCCTGTCCCTCCTTGTGGGGCAGTGGAGTCTTGCATAAATGATTTCCAAAGTGGTCAAATGACTCAAACTTGGCAAAACCAGCTGCATTGAGATGCTGCTATTTTACAGGTGCAAGGTGAGCTGTGATCATCTCTCTTCACACCACCACACTTGTGCCATGTAGTAGCCGTAACCTTTATAAACCAGGGGCCAGACATTCATTCAAGCACTTTATCCTGGTCAGGATTGGGGTGGATCCAGAGCCTATCCCGGGAATGCTGGATGGGACACCAGTTCATCACAGAATACCATGAACACACATTCACACACTCATTCATGCCTAGAATAGCCCGTCCACCCTCTGGAACAAAGAGAAACCCACATGGACACTGGGAGAGCGTGCAAGGAAACCTTCAACTGCTCAGTTGAATAAATGGACAAGGGCCTCTGCCAAATGCCGTAAATGTAATGTAAATGTCTCAGGTGGATTTGATGTACACTTGTATTTCTTGCTCATTTCCTGGTATGCGTGGTGTAGGAGGGCTGTAGAGAGTGATGGTACTGTGTTCTCCTCTGGTTCCACAATGCACCCGTTGTGTCGCCTTCCTCCCGTTAGTACCACGGCTCCGCTCCGTCCGTGTCTGCTCGGCCTGTATGACACGACATGACTTGGGCTCTGTCTCAAATCGCACTAAATACTTATAAGGCTCCAATTTAATTCTGCAATACATATCCAACTACGTTTTAATAGTCAGTCCATACAGGAGTCCGTGGAGTTTTTTTGTGATTGTTGCGGCCAAAAATGCTTTATTGCTGCGTGGTTTTGTTTTTTTGTTTTTTTAAATTTGTGAAGCAGGTTTTTTTTGTGCTTTTCTTATGGAAAGCTACTTGAATTGGTGAAATTGCAATTGCACAGAATAGTTTTGCATGGTCTCTCGCTGTGATGTTTGTTGGTAAATGAGACCTTTTTTTAGCTGTATCCGTGTGCGATGCTCATGAATCGAAGAGCAATTTTGAACAGTTACGAGCTCCCCAGAATATTGCTGCGTTTGCTTGATTTTTGCATTCATTTCTGCAGTTCGCAAAATCCTGGAGGACCTGTTCTAGTCTATATAGTCTTGGTATGATGGTCATTTCGAAAAATTACAAACCACCACAGCCTCTGAAGGCTTTGTATCTTTTTCTGTGTTGAAAAGTGTTTTAAGTGTCTGCTGTTCCTTATGTTATCTTGTTGCTCTAAAACAATATTCACATAGTAATATTCCAGTCTTGTCTCATTTCCCACATGGTCACACTACCTGCATTGAATGTACACTAGAAACGTATGTGATTTGTGCCATGAAGTGTTTTCTAGTGTATTACATTATGTTTCACAGAGTGTGTAACTTGGTCACCTTGGCATTTAAGTACTTTTGAAACTTTTAGAGAATGATTTATGTTGAATTTGAATGTTAACACTCTTGACTGAGAAATGCTTTCATCACGTTTTATTATGAAAGAATTTTTTACGTCTGTTATTTAACTTTGTCTTCTCCTTTTTTGTTTTTGTCTGTTTAGATCTAGCTTTAGAGTCCAATCCTTCAGACCATGCTCGTGCTAGCACCATCTTCCTCAGCAAGTCACAAACAGATGGTGAGTATCAGCAGTGATTTTGTGGGGTTTTTTTCCCCATTTACTCTCACTCTGATTATTATTTTCCTCTGTCTGTACACTGTATTGGCATATTTTATTGGCAGAAACAACATTTGGCTTGCAGAATTGGATGTTATCGAGTGTACAGGTCACTGAGGCACTTGACATTTATATTTCTTTCTTTCTCACCCAGATCTGGTCATCAAGATAAAAGACCATTTTAAGATATTGTTGCAAAAACATGAATGATATGTACCTTGGTTTACCTTTATATGATTTTGAGATTGCGACAGAGTTTCGCTTTGAAGTAACAGGGGCTTGTTGCTTAGGAAAATCTCACCTCCATTTTAAGCTGTAAATGTTGGTAATGTAATAGCGATATACAGAACATCTGCACGAGCTCACAGAGACCAGTCTGAACTCCATAGCTCAGCAATTTTGTCAGTAAAAAAAAAAAAATAATAAATAGTTTTAAAAAATTCTCCTTACATGCAATTGAATTAACAGACTGGGGTTAAAGTGTGTGTGTGTGCGTGTGTGTGTGTGTGTGTGTGTGTGTGTATATATATATATATATATATATATATATATATATATATATATATATATATATATATATATATATATATATATATATATATATATACAGAATCTCACAAAAGTGAGTACACCCCTCACATTTTTGTAAATATTTGATTATATCTTTTCATGTGACAACACTGAAGAAATGACACTTTGCTACAATGTAAAGTAGTGAGTGTACAGCTTGTGTAACAGTGTATTTGCTGTCCCCTCAAAATAACTCAACACACAGCCATTAATGTCTAAACCGCTGGCAAAAAAAGTTAAACAAGTGCACACAGTTTAGAAATAGAAAGCTCTGTGGCTGGGAGGGAGAATTTATTTAATCACAATTTAAATAATGTTAATGAAATAAATCCATACTGAGGGGATCTGTGTAATTTGTTTTATGGTTAAAGGGGTCCCTTGCTACAAAAAGTTTGTGATCCGCTGCTCTATACTATGTCTGTTTTTATACAAAATATAGTGACATTGGACTAAACACTAGTGACTCTTAACTTTTTTTCTTTCTTTCAGTCCGGGACAAGAGGAAAAGCAATCATATAAACCATGTAAGTCAGCTCAACGTACTGCACTCCCAGTGTACTCACTAGAGTTCGACCGTTTGATCAGTTAATCGACACCAATAACTGATTTGCTGGAATTATCGGTTATCTGCAAAAATCCACACCCATAGTTTTTCCCGGTTGCGTCCATTGCGGGAGCGGCTGACAAGAGTCCGTTGGCACTATACAGTACGACCGTGGCTTCTAGAGGCGAAATAAAAACGATCATTCTCTTGTGTTATTTGAAGTGTTTTTGATGAATTTTGGATGTCTCTATTTGGATTGTTACTTTTTGGTTCAGTTTGGATGCATATGTTTTATTTACTATATATATAATATGAGCAAAGAAGGCTGTGAAAAATTGTCTTTATTGTTTAGCCTTTTGATCTTTTTAAAAAGTTCACAAAAATACTCTGCTCTCATGGATATCAAACAATTGCAAACACAGCACAGGTTTATCCCAAAAAAATCTTTTTTAAATATAGGTTTGCAACAATCATTGGCACCGTTTTAGTCAATACTTTGTGCTAGCTCCCTTTGCCAAGATAACAGCTCTGAGTCTTCTCCTATAATGCCTGATGAGGTTGGAGAATACATGGCAAGGGATCTGAGACTGTTCCTCCATACAGAATCTCTCCAGATCCTTCAAATTTCACGGTCCATGCTGGTGGACTCTCCTCTTCAGTTCACCCCACAGATTTTCTATGGGTTTCAAGTCAGGAGACTGGGATGGCCATGGCAGGACCTTGATTTTGTGGTCAGTAAACCATTTTCGTTGTGATCCTTGGATATTTTTTGGCCACTCGAACCATCCTCTTCAGTGCGCTGAGACAATATAGACACACATCCTCTTCCAGGTTGATTCATAGCATTTCCAGTTGACTGGAACTTCTTAATTATTGCCCTGATGGTGGAAATGGACATTTTCAATGCTTGTGCTATTTTCTTATAGCCACTTCCCATTATGTGAAGCTCAACAACCTTTTGCCGCACATCACACCTATTCCTTGGTCTTACCCAATGTGATGAATGACTAAAGGAATTTGGCCTATGTCTTACCTCATATTTATACCCATGTGAAACAGGAAGTCATGGTTGAACAATTGCTTGTTTCTAGTCACCCAGGTGTACTCAAAAATGTAAAATATCAATGGGAATATACTTCAAATATATTTTTCTCATATGAATTCATAGGGGTACTGATAATTTTGTTGCACACCTATAATTAACAGTTTGGATAAACCTATGTTGTTTGCAATTGTTATCCATGAGAGCAGAGTATTTTTGTGAAATTTATTTATCAAAAGATTAAACAATAAAGACAATTTTTCACAGACCTCTTTTCTCATATTTGCCAAAGGTGCCAATATTAATGAAGGGCTGTGTGTGCATTTCATTTAAAAAAAAAAAAAAAAAAAAAGTACAGCAGATTTTCATGGTACAGTCATTGCTGTTTATTTTTGTAATAAAGTTCAGCGATGTTTTACTTTGAGTGTTGTATTTTCATTCAGTATCAGTTTTAGAAACTATCAGTTGGTTACTCGGTTATCAGTAAAACCCACTATCAGTCAACTTTTAGTACGCTAGTGAAACATCCTATATGTGTACTTAAGGATTGATTTTTGTCTTAGGTCTCTCCTGGTCCCCTCTCCAAAAAATACAGCTCCTGCTCGACAATATTCATCGACGATAGTACAGTCAGCCAGCCCAACCTGAAAAGCACAATAAAATGGTGAGTGTAATACCTGCAGTGTGTAGGCTTCCTTACTGCTAGCTGTCTTTATTGTTGATGTGGTATTTACTAGAGATAGTTTAAAAACATCCGATGATCAGGGCCGATTATATTCTGTCAATCAAAAGAGGGCAGAAAAAAACATGGATTTCGTGCTGTGTGTAAAGATGATGTCTCTTGTGTGGAATGATTTTTGTTTGTAATCTCTACACTGCTAAAATTTAACACCGGACACTGCAACAGTGAAGCGGGAGTTTCGGCGTCAGTCTAATTTAAAATAATAATTTGTCACGCTGAATTAAAGCACCAGTACACCGTTGAAAGATTTAAATGAAGATGAGGTGACAAAAAAAGTATGTATTGCACAGAAGAATATATTTGTAGAGTAGTATATTTCATATCCAGTTAATGTTAATATATAAAAAAGTTGATATTATCAACATATGATATTACGTTCATATTGTGTTTGTGGTGAGTGAACGTGAGACTAACAGGAGGTTTTTTAGAATTCAGTCAGTGTTAATATGAATTAATAACATTCAATAAGTTAATAAATTTTACTTTAATCTTCAGAATTTAGTTCATGTGTTAATGTTAGAGTAATGTGTTTTCTGTTTATGAGACCAGTTACTGTGAAACAACTTGTTGGAACAGAGAGAATAAAGTTTTAATTTGCATTTATTTCAGAATTGTGGAATTAATTATTATTTATTTAAAAGAAGGTTCAAAAGGCGGAACTATCAGTATCGGCTGAGAAATTTAGCATTGGTGTATCTCTAGTATTTATATATCGTGTGTGTGTGTGTGTGTGTGTGTGTGTGTGTGTGTGTGAGAGAGAGATAAAACAATTATGCTAAATTGCTGCTTTTTGTTACATGGTCCAGTCCACACAGTCACAATTCCCACAGATATAAAGCTAAACGCTGACTCTTTATAAACGTCCACGAACGAAAGAATACGATACAACAAGCCACAGTACAATTACTTATAAACCGTGCTGTATGAAAGAGAGTCGAATAATCACCTGCCTTGATGTATTGTGTAATATTTCTCTCTCTCTCTCTCTCTCTCTCTCTCCAGTGTTACTTTAGCAATATATTACCATATTAAAAACAGGTATGTCACTATTTATGCAGGGTTTTTTTTTTAATGAAATTGTGCTGTATTGTAGAAGTCTTGTGTACGGGATATTACAGTATTAATATGCGAATCTTCCCTTGCACATCTACAGGGATTCTGACAGATCACTGGACATATTTGATGAGAAGAAGCATCCTCTGTCTGTAAGTGCGTCCTCCCGTGAGCCGCTCCAGCGGGCTGGAGACTGACACGTGGTTTAGTTAGTTTGCTTGCACTCACTGAAAGTCAGCCTGAGATTACACTTTATCTCAATATGTGATATTTAAAGTAATATATCAGTACACGCGGCCAGGCAAGAAATAATCCGTCACTCAGCTCTTACAGCTCTTTTCACGGCTCATTTTCTCCAAGAGAAATTTTTTTTTTGGGGGGGGGGGGGGGGGGTGTGAGTATATTGGTTTAGTAGCAATGGTCCGTTAAGGTTGCTACACTTGGTTTTGCAGTTTAAAATGCAGCTTCATGATGCCTAGTGGTGTTTTATATAATGCGTCGCACATTTCTATTCCCTCAAACCATTACAAGGTGTTCATGAAATTCTTTATACATTAACATCTCTGTTTAAAATTCGACAACTGCAGAGGGAGCAAGTTCCTGATGACTACTCGCGCACAGACCCTGAACACAAACTGATCTACCGATTCGTCAGGACGCTGTTCAGCGCTGCTCAGCTCACCGCCGAGTGTGCCATCGTCACCCTGGTAAGAGTGGTAACAACATACAGCACACAGTCCAGGTACCAAATCACCAAGTACTAAATCGGCAGCGCAGCGAGTGTAAACAAGGAAGCGACGATAAGCACATAGTTACTGAGTAAACATACTGCGACAGAGTATAAGAGAAACGCAGTGGGTGTGATATGAAGCAGAGAATCGGCTTATCACACGAGTGTGTCATATTAAACCTTTCAAACCCGGTTTAGTCCACTAGTCGGGTTAGTTCCGTCATTATGGAAACGCAGTTGAAATTGTGCTGGACTGCTTGCACAGGCTTGGTATCAGTGCAGTTGTACGGTCATGTGATCTTTCATGGAGAACACAGCCAGTATTCGAGAGAAACTTTCACGCACACATTATCATACAAAGATACCCTGAGGTGTTTTTAGCACCTTGGCATCAAACGTTGTTCTGGAGGCGATATAAATAAACGCAGAATGTATGATTTCAGTACACATTACTGGAGGGAGAATCTGTCTACTGAGTGTAATAGGTTTGTAGTGTTATAGACAGCAGAAATCACACAGCTTGATGATTTCATATGAATTTCAAGTAGACCGAGAACAAACCTGGTTAATTATACACCACTGAAGGGTTTGTTGTTTTTGTTTTTTTAACCTGTGGATGCAACTTTTCATTTCCAGAGAAAGGTAAATATTTACACCTAAAGAAGCTGTCCACAAATCAACTTTCTTTACGAACAAGCAGTTATGGTTTTGTGTTCTGTATTTTAATAGGTGTTCTAGCTATTTCTTTTTAAACGGTTGCTTCTGATGTCCACTAGAGGGCAGCAGATTGTCATTATCAGAGCAGGTCAGCTTGTCTCAAAACAAGAAACTAGACACACAATAATGTTCTTGTCTACACGGTGTCTCCACAGTCGGCAACTAATGGGAATATGCTGAGCATACACGTGGATCTGAATATGTTGACAAAATCCGCATAAAATATGATGCAGCAGCAGAGAAAATGCATAGAGCGTAAGGGATCTTGCTCAAGAACTGCATATGGCAGTGATTAGATAGTCAGATGGGCACGCTTATGGTTAGAGCTCTCCAGGAACAGGGTTGGTGACCCCTGATGTAGAGCATAATTTGTAAAAAAAAAAAAAAAAATACATTACGTACATCGTTTTATTTTACGCTCATTGGTTACCGATTTTTCCGCACGTCCTGTAGTTGTTCGAGTCACACTAATAGCAAGTTAGTAGAGTTAGTCTAGGGGGGGACGAGAGATGCTGTGACGCTGTGTTCACTACGTGCTGCAGGTGTATTTGGAACGGCTGCTGACGTACGCTGAGATGGACATCTGCCCGTGCAACTGGAAGAGAATCGTCCTGGGCGCCATCTTACTAGCCTCCAAAGTCTGGGATGATCAGGCCGTGTGGAATGTAGACTACTGCCAGATCCTCAAAGACATCACTGTTGAAGACATGTGAGTGTGTGTGTGAGAGAGAGAGAGAGAGAGAGCGAAGGAAGAGGAGAGGAAGAGGTGGTACACTGTGAAGTGTGTTATTACATGCACTGTGTAACCCTGCTTAGATTTTCAGATAAAACAATAAAAAAACCATTGATGTGTGTTACCATGACTGTAAGCATAATTACAGTATGATCGAGAGTGGTGCGTGCGTGTGTGTGTGCATGTGTGCGTGGAGCTGAGGGCTTGTACTAAGTCACACAGGCACACCCACCAGCCTCTCATCATTTTGTGCCATGCGGTATAAAGCAGATGTACCAGACATTCCTTATTACTGACTATTATGAATTCTTGGCAGCATTTTACTAAAATGGGCAAAAATTCCATTATTTAAAATTTCCTTTAGCGATGTATTGCACAATATTTCCTTGAAGAAATTATCATAAGCACTTCTGTTTCTAAATGGAGAAATATTTGAAATAAATGATTGGCACCTGTAATATCTTTTTCTTACAATTCTTGCAAACGCTTTTGTCCACTTCCTCTTTTTATAAATATGGGATCAAAATGAATTACAGTTAGTATTTGCTTGCATACCTTGTTCTCGGTTTTGTGTGTATGTGTGCACGCGCGCGAGGCCATGTCCCCGTTCTCCTCTGCACCATAGCCCTGTGCTTTGTCGGCTCTATTTTCATCCTGTCTATTGAAGTTGGCTTTGTGAGTCTCTGTGCCGGTTGGACTCGAGTGCTCTCAGCATCCCTACATAATGGCCCAGGCTCTCGCCCACTCCATTTGTTGCCCCTGGCGACCGGTAGCCCCCTCGCCCTCGCTTTCTTTCCGTACTGCCCCGCGTACCTTTTTCCCTGAAGCATCCGGGCCACTGTCTCCACGGCGACAGGCTCACCACTGTCTCTCAGAAGTGCGGAGATGATGAGAGAGGAAAGAGCACACGTGATGAGGAGTGGGGTGGGGGGGACGCTGCAAAATTTGCTTTATCATCTGTAGAGTTTGTAACGGACAGTGAAGTGAGTGTGAAGGATTTGTTTTCCAGCTCATGGCAACTGGACAAAACATCGCATAGCATAATCTCTCGAGTTCTGACTGGTGCTTTTTAAGTGTCAGAATGAACTCTTCGAGCCACCACCCTTCAGAGAAGTGCTTTTTCCCCACTAACATTTATGCACAAAGGCATATTTAGCTGAGGAGTTGAATCAGGAGTGGTAAATAAAATGTAGTGTGAAACTCCATACAGGACTGGCTCTGACACACTGGAGATTTTGTGTAATCCTACATGCATAATCATGACAGGAGCGGAAAACTGAAGTGGTATAAATGTTACAGAACTAACATTTAAAGGAATCATTTGGTGAGAAAAATCAACTCGACAGTATTTGATCCCTTTAGTCCAGTCGACATGTTTAGTGTATAGTGTCACGTTGCTTCGTTTAGATTTTCACTGGAGCTATATGGATAACGTAGTACTGAAAGTCTCTCTCACCTCAAAACATCTCTGTAAATTTCTGCCTCAAATTCTGCCTTCATTGGTCCAAGTCAGTGTTTCTCAACCGGAGTGCCGCAGCGACCCTGGGGTGCCGTCTGATGAGAGCAGGGGTGCCGTGTAAAAATCCTTCAAACATTTATAAAATGTGTATAAAACGTTTATATATATATATATATATATATATATATATATATATATATATATATATAATATAGAGAAATATCTGATGTCTGAAATAATAACACAGACACAGAAATAATAAGACAGACACACACATAATAATAATAATAATAATAATAATAATAATAATAATTTAAATATAAAAATAATTCCCTCGACCCCCCCTCACTGTCCTGTCAGCATCAGTATGCGTAACGTATGCGTGTGTTTTGTCCTAATAATTAGCATGTGACGATGTGTGTGTAGTGCAAAAGAATATGGACAGATGTCTTAAAAGAAAAGATCCAGATGCTTCTGGACCATCAACTTCATCCTCATGTAGCTAACGCTGTCTAGCATTAGTGTTTGTGTAGGGTGCCACAAAATGTAAAAAAAAAAAAAAAAAATTTAACACTTTAAATTCCAAACACTTACATGTTGGTTACAGTAACCTTGTAGCTCCAGTGCAAAGTTAAAGATTCCGACATGTTCTGGTTGATTGACCGTGCTGTGTGTAAGTGGGAAATTGTGCAAATTGTATATAGTTTTTTTTTTTTTTTTTTTTTTTTTTTTTTACTTTTTTTCTAACTCTCACATCTTCTCTTCAACCCTTTCATCCAGGAATGAGATGGAGAGGCACTTCCTGGAGCTCCTGCAGTTCAATATCAACGTTCCGGCTAGCGTCTATGCCAAGTATTACTTTGATCTGCGCTCGCTGGCAGACGACAACAACCTGAATTTCCCGCTGGAGCCTCTGAGCAACGAGCGCGCTCAGAAACTCGAGGTAAGGAGCAGTCAGTCAATTCAAGCCACCTGTTACACACTCGGCTTGCTGATGAGGGGCGACTAAACTAGTACTAGCTAAGCGGAACGTGTGTGTGTGTGTGTGTGTGTGTGTGTGTGTGTGTCTGTGTGCTTTTGGTCGTTTCTGGTGCAGGCGATCTCCAGACTGTGTGAGGATAAGTACAAAGATCTGAGCAGAGCCGCCATGAGGAGATCCTTCAGCGCTGACAACCTGGTGGGGATCCGCAGATCCAACGCCGTGCTCTCCTAGACCACGTCCGCTCGTGTTCCCTCGGTCACGATCATAACCCACTCGACCAGTCTCCTTCCTGTCCTCCGGTACAGATCTCTCACCGGCGTCGTCCCCTGCGACAACCCCACGACATGTCTACATCGAAACAGAAACTGACTCGAGAGTTTTGTTTTTCTTTCTCTTTTTTTTGTTGCTTTTTGCTTACTATGTAGGCTACTAGCTGTGAAATTTGTCAGTTTTTAATTGAAATCAATTGCAGATGGAGTATTTTAAATAAACACTAATCATGTAAAAATGTTTTCCTGTTTAAACGTGCAGGTTACTGAAGCTGCACGATCGAATGTTACTTCATATATCAGAATATAACGTGACCGGACTGATGGTTTACGTAGTTATAGGGCTGTGTGAATTTCCGATAAAAAGGAAGTTTTTGCGTCTGACCCGTGGTTAACCAGAACGCTCATAAAACGTTCCTACAATACTGGCACGCTGCCGTCGAGCCCTGTGGCAGCAGAGGGACGCGTACGGAAAACCACTTCATGCACGTACGCGTGTTTCTCTGTGAATGAGAGAAATGCACTAAACCTTTTGCAACATCTCTGTGATCTATTAAACACACTGTGGCTCTTGTACCGCAAATCAAGTGGCTGAAGCAGTTCACAGCTCTTACGTCCTTAGAAACGTCAGTACAAGTGACTGGAAGCCAACAAAATATTTAAAAATGGACATTAAAACAGGAAACACAAGGAGTTTGGTTGAAGACGACAATCTGGAAACCACTGCTCACAGATTGCTCCACAGTTTTATTCTCTACAGATAAGAGAAACCAATGAAACACAAAAAAACCACTCCAATTTTTCATAAATATCTAAATCTTCTTTAAAAATCTCAGCAATGAATTGACATTTTGTTTAAGAAAAAGTATTTACACACAGCCAGAGTGTAGGCTGTGAAAAAGAGAGGGAAAAAAAAATGCCCATTACATGATTTACACACAGAGGGCAAAACAAATATGTACACTCTCAGAAACATGAAACGACAGTGCTGTCGGATCAGACTCGTATTATCTGGACAGTCAGAACAAAGTTAAGCAGCAGAATGCAAAAGACTTGAGAAAAGTCTATGGCGTCTGGACCGTTAAATTAACAATTTTGTAGTAAGAGAACCCTAAAATTCTAAGGTTACCACTTTTGAGTGATTTATAAGTACAAATGTTTACTCAGATCTACAACCGCTTCATGAGACATCGCGCGCGCACACACACACAGGGGATAGGCTCTGACAGGAGAAGCGACCAAATCTATCAGAAGTATGTAAACTGTAAAGTGATCTACGTCTGATTTATGATCTTAAAGTCCAGCTTAACTAAATGTATTTTAATGACATGACAGAATATAAAATGACCACTAGGTGGGTGTCAAGTTTAGTGCTGTCAAGTCCATCAGCGAACCGTCTCGAGTTTTCTGCTCAACTTCTGTTTCAGGATTGATATGGTTTGTCTAATCGCACATTTTCTGGGACAAAACTTCTACAGGATGTTTTAGATTTATCTTCGGCGTATACTGAGTTCATCTTGTAGAGCCGACTGATGGCAAACCCTGCACGAAAACACATTATGCTGTGGAATCAGTAAACTTAACTGCTCGTCCTGCCAACGTGTGTGAGCTCGAGATACCCGTAGACACTGTATTACATGACAGACTTAACATTTTCCGCTGTTGTCGTCGTGTCCCCCATTCCCCCACACAATTATATACAGAAGGTTTGGGTGTATTTCCGAACAAACTCACCACAGCACTTATCGTTTACCAGCAAAGCACATTTCATGATTGGGCGTGGAATTTCAAATTCAACAAGGTCTCAATAGAGTGAAAATATTCCACCTCTGGTTTCCATTATAAAAGCACAAACACACACAGCTGGGGCATTCTCTGTGGAACACAATGTGAAAGGAACAAATATCTACATACACAAATAAATAACATGCCCACAACAAGTGTTAGGTAGGACAGAGTGTCTTGTAGTTCCTGTGGGGGATTTTTTCTTCTTCTTCCAGCATTGCTTGAGCCAGGAGTTCATTCTCCAGTTAATTCCTTAATTGTTTTTCTTCCTCTCTTCCATCCAGAATCTAAAATCCGTTTTCGATTTTATCCGCACACGTAGAACCGAAGGTCTTGGCAATTTAAGGGACAAGACAGCAGCTTGTTATGATCCTTCATGTTAAATCCAGGTGGACCCGTTTGCTCAGACATGAGACGGTGGAGCAGATTTGTGGTAGGATCCGGGCGGTGCTGATCCGGCTCGAGCAGTCAGTGCCGTGCTAGCTTCACTGTACATAGAGGAAGCTGATGCAGGTGGCTTTCTGGCCCTGCAGGGGAAGCAGCGTGCAGCAAACCTCCGCCAGGACTCTACTGTCTTTCCTGACCAGATCCACACGCCAGAGGTGATTCCCACCACCAAGCACATGAAGTACTTCAGCATGAAGACTGCGTATTCAGGTCCAAGACCGAGCTGCTGGCGTTCGGAGGGGCAGGTACAGGCCAGTGCCTGCTCCCAGCCGGGCCGGTGGTGCTGCTCATAGACCAAGCACGCCACCACGATAGTGGCTGGCACAGTGTAGAGCACGGTGAACAGGCCAATACGAATCATCAACTTCTCCAATTTGTCCGTCTTGGTGCCACCCTGCTTGATGACACTGCGGATGCGAAAGAGCGACACGAAACCGGCCAGCAGGAAGAGTGACCCAGAGAAGAGGTAGACTACTAGAGGTGCTAGCACAAAGCCTCGCAAGCTCTCCAGACTCTGGTTGCCCACGTAGCAGATTCCAGCAACAGGGTCTCCATCTACGGAGCTGAGCGCCAGAACTGCAATAGACTTGACACTGGGCACCAGCCACGCTGCCAGATGAAAGTACTGCGAGTAGCCAGCGATGGCTTCATTCCCCCACTTCATTCCTGCGGCCAAGAACCAGGTGAACGACAGCACCACCCACCAGATGGAGCTGGCCATGCTGAAGAAGTAGATGAGCAGGAAGACCAGCGTACACAGAGCTGGGCCCGTGGTGTCGTACAGGATGTGCTGCTGGTCGCCAGAGCCACCGCACGCCACGCGTTCATGGCCCGCCAGCAAGCGCACAATGTAGCCCAGTGACACAAAGAGGTAGCAGGCGGCCAGGAAAATGATGGGCCGCTCAGGGTACTTAAAGCGCTCCATGTCTATAAGGAACGTGGCCACGGTAGTGAGGGTGGAGATGAAGCACAGTACGGACCACAAACCGATCCAGAAGGTTGTAAAAGCACGTTCATCCTGTGAGAAATAGGGCTGGTGGCAAGGAAGAGCACAGTTGGGCAGTGAGCCGGTTTGCACGTGGTTATACAACGGATGGGACTCTTTCTTGATCGGTACCAAAGGCTCGCGACAGCGGCACTCGCGATCGCACTTCTGAGGCGTGCTAGATTTGGCCGTGGATCTGTATCGGTTCGGGCCCTTGGGAGTAGGTTTGGGGAACGAGGGCGACAGAGTGGTGGTCTCACTATTGTTCTGATCCATGCACAGCCTGTCCGGGTCACCCAGCATGGGGAGCTGCTCACAGCTCATACGCTCAGGCCAGTCGAAACCATACTGGATCATGAGAGGTGAGCAGCCCTTCTTGGCCCTCTCACAGACGGAACGGCATGGTGGCAGAGGCTTTTTGTAGTCTGGGAGACAGATGGGGGTGTACATGCTGCAAAGGAAAAACAGCAAATCCGGAGAGCAACGTATCCGAACCAGAGGCCAAAACTGATGCACCTCTAACCCCACCTCATCCTGCGTGTCATGATTGAACTGGTTGGGCATGTAGGTGAGGTTGTAGCCAATGCCTTTGCACATGGGCACCGTGATGGGCTCACACACTATGTCCTTGGAGGCAGTGAGTGCCAGACGTGGCAGCTGTGAGACAAGCAAAGCAAGCAGCCGAAACACCACAGCAGAGGCAGGAGGCTTCCCCATGGTCAAATGTCCCTGGACTTTAGTCACAAATATTAGAGGAGACCAAAAATAATCAGGAAAGTTGGAATTTACTCTTTGAGTGTTTTCTCAGCTCGGGACCCTGTTTCTAATTTACGGCAAGCCTTCGGAAAGAAGAAATCCCTGAAGGAAACCGTAATTGTTCCAGCAGCATATCCACAGTCCACAGCGTCGTAAATCAGAGCTCAGTTTCATTCCAGACCCACAGTGCACTTTGCTCCAAGTGCGCGAGGACGTTTCACACACACACCATTCTCCTAAAAAAAAAAAAAAAACCCAATTACATCATTTCATCATTAAATACTCAAAACTTTAAGATTTTAGATTTCTTTGTTTTAAAAAAAAAAAAAAAATCCTTTCTTTTTTAATAATTGTTTGTGGAAGTTATTAACGTACCGGAAAGCAGCACATCCACACACTCCCTCCGCGGAGTAAATCATTCACCGCGCGCGCTGTAAAAAGTTCATTTTTCCCTTAACAGGTTTCAGCTAAGTGCAGTTTTAGGAGACAATTTCCTTTAGGCTTTCTTCCGGGTTCCCAGTAACAAGTGAAATAATCCAATATGGGCACAAACACTGGAGTTAAACCCACTGACCCTCTCCACAGCGCGGTTTATTCCTCACTGACGCCCCGCTTCACGGCAACAGGTTTCAGGTGCTTCTGCGTCTCTCTCTCTCTCTCTCTCTCTCTCTCTCTCTCTCTCTCTCTGTTTCTCTGTCTGTCTCTCTCTCTCTCTCTCTCTCTCTCTACTGGTGTCTAAATCTTTCTTGTTTAGCTCTACAAACCCGCATGACTCCACACGCATCACAAACCACTTTAGTTTCTTAATTTATTTTTAACTCAAAACTCGGTTTGAAACTGAACTCCCTCTCCTGTGCGTTGCCCCCGCGCGCTGCTCTGCGTGCTGCTGAGTCTGTGATTAGACTACTCAACAAAACCACGCCCACCACAAATGTAAACCACGCCCCTTGGCTACATGCCTTATCAGTTGGTTGTATGAGTAGAGCGAGATTGTCCGTTTTCTTTCTTGGCCCCGCCTTCTGACTAAATGCAACCAATCAGAATGAGGGAATCGTACAGGTGCCGTTGCGTTGTGCAGTTACCTTGGGCTTAATAATAATAATAATAATAATAATAATAATAACAACCACAACAACAAGGATACTACTACTACTACTACTAATAATAATAATAATAAAAAGAAGAAGAATATTAATATAATAATAATAATATTAATAATAATAATAATAAACAATAACAACCACAACAACAAGGATACTACTAGGTACTACTACTACTACTACTACTAATAATAATAATGACAATAATATAATAATAATAAGAAGAAAAAGAATATTATTAATAATAATGAGAAGAATCCCAATAACAACCATGACAACAATAAGAAAACTACTACTACTACTAGTAATAATAATAATAATAATTGATGCATTAAAATACATCTCAAATTTGTTACTTACAGAAAAAAAATCACGTGAAAGAATGCCTTAATAATGTGATTAAATAATGTTTGCTATTTATTCACATATTCTTATTTATGGCAATGTATTACATGTGAAATTCTTTAAAAAAAATAAAAATAAAAATAAATCTTTTGGGGCAGGAATTATACAAAGAAAGTAAACCAAGGATTTGATAGTTATTATAATACTAATACAGACAGGATGATGAAAACCAAAACTGTAAATAAAAAATATATTTGCATGTGTAATTCATCATAAACCAAAGAAGGACCACAGTATGTTTTAAACACACAAATATAACATATCATATTTACTGTATGTATCTTCTGATATGCTGAATTCAGAAGCTCCATCTCAGCTGCAGCTGCTGTGTCGAGATAAAGGAGTTTTGAAGCCAGTGCATACACGGCTGTGTGGGTTTGTTGGTCCAGGTCGAGATGTGTGATAAAAAGCTGAAGAGGGCTTCTGCTGCTTGCAGCGTGTCACACTGGTTCTTCTGTATTTACCTTCAAGGCCTGTTTAAGATGGACATGTGCAAACACTCACATAATGATGTCTAATGTAAGCTTAATTACACACACCTTGGAGAAAAAGAGAGACGGAGGAGCAGCCCTCTACACTGTTGCCCTGGAGATAGCGTCACCCTGGTGACCAGTGAGCATCCACTTTGATGCTCCGTTGGTCAAAGCTCTGAAGTTCAGAGGTCGCTTATATACAAACATAAGAGAGAGAAGGAACTGTTTTCAATTACTACCACTGATGTTGTATTCAAAACCTTTTCTCTCAGGTGCAGTCGATGGTCTGTCTGTGTGTGTGTGTGTGTGTGTGTGTGTGTGTGCGTGTGTGTGTATATATATATATATATATATATATATATATATATATATATATATATATATATGTCAAAAGTTTGGAGACACTTCACTGAAATGTTTCTTATGATCTTAAAAATCTTTTGATCTGAAGGTGTATGATTAAATGTTTGAAATTCATGTTGTAGACAGAAATATAATTGTGCCAACATATATTTATTTCATTAGAAAAATAACATTTTATTTACAAAAAAAAAATGTTTAAACTGATGACTCGGAGAGAAATATTCCGAAAAGCAGCCAATAAGTGTCCAGTGTAGGTGTGAACTCCTTTAATACTGTTTAAAAAGCACCTCAGGGAAATTCCTCAAGAAATCGGTTGAGAACATGCCACGAATACATTTCTGAAAATTCTAGGCAAAAAGGGGGTCTACATTTGAAGATGCTAAAATATTCAATTATTTTGATTTTTTTTTTTTTATCACAAAATAATTCCCATAATTCCACTTGTGTTACTCCAGAGGTTTGATGACTTTATTATTATTATTATAAAATGTTTAAAAGAAATAATAAAAATAAAGAATGAGTGTGTCTAAACTTTTGACTGGTAGTGTGTGTGTGTGTGTGTGTGTGTGTGTGTGTGTGTTACACAATGTAAGTTATGTATTTCTTGATTTAATGAGTCACATCATACTGAACTAAGATAGAAAAAAAACCTGGATGCTTTTCTAGATTCTGTGAAGTGTACCCAAGTGACTGAGCACCTTTCATAGTATGGAGTATGCTTAGGTAGGTGATAAATAACAGTGTTATCTGTTTGGTGTTGACCATACACTTTTTACACTACCCCACACACACACACACACACACATTTGATTTCAATGTCGTATCAAATTTCAGGTAGATTTTCAACGACGATTGAATGATTTCCGTTTTTCCTCATTCAGGGTTGTGGAGTTGTTTCTTATGGAGTATATGGAGACAGCTCAGTCACTGGGTAATCATTTACGTTACTGCAGCTAGAAACAGTCTACCTCTCAGCAGCCTCTTGTGTTTCTCTCTCTCTCTTGGAGTTAATAAGAAAGCTTGCTACAGAGAAACTGACCAATGAAAGTTGTGTTCTCCTTGGTTCTAAACTTAAAGGAACAGCTTTACCTCTGCCTATTACAAAGTCCTGACACTGGAGACTCCTTCCAGAATGAGCAAATGAATATAAAGCTGTTCTTTGTCTCCAGGCTGTCATTACTGTCAGAGCTGCTGTTCTAACTAATCAGATTCGAGGATCCAATCGTGCTGTGGTATAAATGTAATTACCAGAAGAGAAGGACAACTGTTATGAATGTCGCTTCAGTGTAGTTAAGCTTCGCAAGATATCTTCAGTGAGCACTTTATCCTGATTAGGGGGGCAGTGGATCCGGAGTCTATCCAGGTAACACTGGGCACATGGTGCGAGAATGTACCCTGAATGGGACAGCAGTCTATTGTAGAGCACTATGCATGCACACACACACACACACACACACACACACACACACACACACACACACACACACTCATTCATACATCAGAGCAATTTAGCTTAGTCATACAACCTACCTACATGTTTTTGGGAGGAGGGAGGAAACCAGAGAACCCAGAGGAAACCCACATAATGATAATGAGTCTTTATTTATCACATATACATTACAGCAGAGTGAAATGCTTTTCTTCGCCTACCCCAGCATGTCAGGAAGCTGGGGTCAGAGCGCAGGGTCAGCCATAATAAAGCGCCAATGGAGCAGAGAGGGTTAAGGGCCTTGCTCAAGGGCCCAACAGTGGCAGCTTTTAAGTGCTGGGGCTTGAACCCCCAACCTTCCGATCAGTGACCCTTGGGGAGAACATGTGAAACTCCACACAGACAGTAAGCCGAGCTCAGGATCAGCCCCCCATCTCTTCCTGTGCCACCATAGTGTTCATTATTGCTATATTTAACTACCACTATAGGGGATGAAATTATACAACATTATTAAACAAAAAAATATCATTAAAATGAAAAATTTCCCTCTTACACTACTACATTTTATTAAAAAGAAATCATTTAGACCTTCAAAGTACTCTGTACAAACTGTATATTTTACATGACCCCCCCATCACCATTTCAACCAATCATGTTTCAGCTTTACTGTTTACATCATATTATTCAAGGTTTTCATCATCTTTGTGTCATTTTTTAAAAAAAAATATCAGTTTAAGTCTGTTTGAGTCGATTTAAAATGAATAAAGCTATAATAAAAGGTGCAAAGTAGCCTATAGTGCTGCTACTAACTCTAATCTTAATCTCTGTTAGGTTTTATTCGTGTGAATATTTATGAACTGTTATGAAGTGTGAGTTCATGCTGAAAAAACAAACAAACAAAACCCTTGACTTTTTACTTTTAAATATTCAGGGATGTTTGAGAGTGGACACTCTGTGTCGTTCGTTCAGGTGTAATTCTGACCCGCTGTTCCACTGTTTAATAGAGTACAGTATGACTCTGTTTAAAAATATTTTTTTCTTTACTTTTTTTCCACTCATGTGTAACAGTTACATTTCTCTGAAGCATATCTTTAGTGTCAGCTACATTTGTTTTTACAGAGTAACTTGCAGCTTAGCTAAATACACACACATCTTACATTGGGTACGAGCACAGTGTGTTGTTTCTGACTCCTGAAATAGTGCTTTATATGACAGTAATGTATTTAACCACAATGAGCAGCTCTGTGTTACATAAAGTCATTGCTTGTACAGTCACTCAGAGAATGAGAGATGTTTTGGAATCATTCTCTCTCTCTCTCTCTCACTCACTCTCTCTCTTTCTCTCTCGTGCTCTCTCTCTCGCTCTCTCTTTCACTCTCTTTCTCTCACTCTCTCTCTCTCTCTGTTGATTCACTATGCTAACAGCTCTCCTCAGGTCCAAAGGTCTCTCAGGGTGTGCGTCATTGTGTGTGTGTGTGTGTGTGTGTGTGTTGTGTTGTGCTGTGTGACCTAACCGCTCAGTCTGGTGTCTCTATTGCCTGTTAACACTCAGATTACTCTGATTAAACAACAACTCCATACTGACAGAGGAGAGCAAATAGAGACAACCACATTCCATAGGCCTGATAGAGCTCACTCGTCTGCGTGTATCCTCCCACCCATACAAAACTAATGGTTCCCAGGAAATTTCTGTTTCAGATGTCAGGTCGAGCCTATGGTAACCTGATCTGTCTGACCTGGCAGTTCTGTCACAATCATAAATCACACTGTTTCAAAAAGAAATTAATAATAATAATAATAATAATAATAATAATAATAATAATAATAATTGAACTTGGAATGAGTAAGTGGCAGGACAGCTCACTGCTGTAGCTCCCACAGGACAGATTGAACATGTTTAGGCTTTTAGTTGGAGGAGTATTCACACCATTCAGCACCAGTAGAGCGTTCTACTTGTGCGCGTGTGTTTAATGGCATGGTGCTGTGAGTCAGATGCTTGCTAAGGTGTGGTGCACATGATTTGTGTTGTGTGATGGGTATGCAGTCGTGCTGACCCGTTTCCAGCTCTGTCTTTCTCTCTCTGGATGCTCTGCATGTCTGTACAGGTGTCCGCACAATAGGCTTTATCTGTTCCCACCCTCTGGTCCTGTGTGTAGAGAAAACACACACACACACACAAACACACAGATGCATGCACACAAAGAGAAATGATGTAACTAAGTTCAGCAGATTTAACCATTTCCTATTTTTCATATATCACCCTGATGTGATCTGATGACTAAGGTCTGTTGACTTTAATTTCAGAATCAGCGTAATAAACACAAATACTCATCTGTTTGATGACGTTCACATCCTGCACTCATTCATTATCTATATTTGCCCAATTAATGCTTATTAATGTTACAACTGTGGAAGATGCAAACGGTCTAATTGCACAGCATTACTGGACTGGAATTTGATCATTTTAAAACAAGACTAGGTAATATTGTATTCCTAATATATTGTCACTGGTCACGTGGGTTTTTGTGCTAATAGATGTGTATAGCAGCACCAAGCACTCTACAAAAGAAGAGTATATAATAGCTTCATGAAAGAATACCTGTGGGAAATTATCCCAGGGTGTGGAACAAAACCCCAACAAAATAATTCTATTGAAATGAAATGATCAGTACTGTGTCAAAATCTCTCGCAATTAAAAAACGCAAGGAGCAGTTTAAATTTAAATGTCAGCGAAATTTTACAAAGGCTGAGGTAAATATATTCAAGTATTTAAAAGAAGAGGAAGAAAAAGAGAAAAACATTCATTTTGTTCTTTTAGATAAGGAGGTTAAAATACAGGGTGGGATTTGCGTTTGTAACTTTTCTTACCAGCTCACTGAATGACATTCAAACCATGTTTGTTGGAATTTGTAAAAACAAGATGATCATTTTAGATTTGATTAGAAGGTTTATATATATATATATATATATATATATATATATATATATATATATATATATATATATATATATATATAAAGAAATATAAATATGATAAAGTTGTTTTAAAAAAAAAAAAAAGTAATTGATATCAGGGCAAAAGAGAAAATATATTTAAGCAATGAATTGTTTTGAATAGTTGGAAGATCTGAATAAAGTTCTGCCATTTTTGAATGGCAGTGTAATTATGTAACGAGTATCAATGATTAAATATACTTAAGTAAAGTATTTCAAGTATAGTTATGAAGTGCAATTACTTAAGAGCGTTCCTCGTCTGTTTTATTTTTGTTGTTGTTTTTTTACTTTACATTCTTAATGTTTGAGCTGGCCTGTGTGAAGGTTACAAGGCAGGCTATTACGCCCTAGTGTTGTTTAAAGACAGACAGCCATCAACATAACATCTGCTGAAATAGATTAGACAGCTAATGTTAATGTGCAGACTAATCACCATGAGCTATCATGTTTCAGTTTGGCTATTAAGAAGATAATTACAATGTGTCTTTTCTTTTCTTTATATACAAATATGTACACTATATTTTACATTGGCACAGTACTGTAATTCTGTTGTCCAAGACTATGACAAGAAACTCTTGAACATTTTCATGGATGAAAGTAGAAATGAAATCAAAATGTGAAATATGACCAAATCATAAACAAGCAGAAAGCACAAACTGGAGGGAATTGACAGTGTATGAGATCTACTCTGACACGGGTGGCTGCTGCTGCGTTACTCAGTGATGATGTAGGTCAACGGTGGTAGCGGTTGGATGTCAGAGGGGACACTCTCCGTGTCTGTGTGTACGAGGTGGGGGTTTTAGCCGACGTTCAGCTGCTTGTTTCCCCAGAGCTCGACCTTCGCATTCTGTCCCACGTCCTCATTGTTTTCCCCTCCACCCCTCAGTCATCTTTTCCTCCTCGAACCGCTCTTTTGTTGCATCTCTCACCCCGCTCTGGCATTTCAGGGCCCCATGTTGTCAGGGCCCTAAATGAGACTTGACTGGCCTGTGGGCCACTGGAGAAGCACAAAGCACAATATTTCCCTCGCTACACTGGAGCCATTGTGGCCGCCGACAATGCACTAATTGGTGATGACAATTAAGCGAGGCCAACACTCAGGTTCAATTTAGCCTCTCGTCAATACAGATCACAGACAAATGAGTCAGACCCAACACACACACACACACACGCACTTATCCTTCACACTATAATAATGAACACTCTCATACGAATACTGCAACTTGGATACACTTCTTTCACCTCCTTGGTGTATTTTTGGAGGTGAAAAGAGACATTGTGGAAGCTTTACTGGAAACAACAGAAAGTATCTAATCTCACTTTATAGTTATTATGTCCAGTTGATGTCACTGGATTACCAAAAACCACTTCAGCAAATTTTTTGAATGTAAATCTGGAGCAAAAACAAATCCATGTAAGAAGGAGCCTATTGTACTTAGACAAAAGGCAACTGTGTCAACCTCTTGGCATGAAGACATCTCACCACAACAGCCAAAAACACACAACAGGTACAGATATGTGTGAAGGGACGCATTTAAGAAGAGATGAGCTGGTGTATCTTCAACCTCAGTCTGTCAAACATTAAGAACTTAATGAAGTCTGGGATCAGCAGAGTGCGTCCTTTCTAAGGAGATGCCGAAAACAGCCGACAGCTTTGCCTTATAGAGACACACACACACACACACACACACACACACACACACACACACACACAGGTGGAGGGCTAGGCATGTTCCGGCCCATCGGCGGAGGCTAGATCCTGGTGGATTACTGTGTCAGAGACAGGGCTTTAGAGCTCAGTAAGTCTGTGACAAATTGCTGCTAGAGGGGAGGAAAAAGGGAGAAGGTGGTGGGGGCAAAGTTAAAATAAATCTGAGAGGAGAAGCATCTGGGTGGTCAGCCATTGGTTTTCTGTCAACAAACAAGGGACGGAGTTTGGAGTTGAGTTTGTGTTGTACCTTGAGGTTACTGAAAATTCAGACATAATAGATTCCACAATTGTTAAATTCTTCAATCTGATTGGCCCAAAAATAATTGGATTCGTTTTCCATAACAACAGTCTTCAAATGACCGGTTTATATTAATGTACTTGTTCTAATACGTTATATAATATATAATATAATATATAATATAGTTTCTATAGTAACAACTCATTTGTACAGGAACTTGTATGTCTGAGCTCCTAAACTTAGAACTAATAATAAGCAGGGTTTTCTTTTAATTGTGGTTTTGTTTTGTTTTTTTAAACAAAAAAAAAAAGGAAAGAAAAACATGTCATATTTGATAGTGAAGCTTTCTGTAAGGAGATGTTTATTTAACATTTATGGAAGCTGTCTCAGGTGTCAGCGCTTTGTAATGGTCAAGAGGTTTTCCACCACAGGAAAGTCTTCAAGGCAGAGGCCTTTGGTTTGTGGCTTTTCTTTAACATGAACAAACTGTTTGTTCTTTTTTTTTGTTTTATTAACTTCAAAAGGAAAGAAACAGAAGCTGGTGAAGAAATGACTGTTTATAGCTGCTATATACACTCATGGACCACTATTGTCCTATTTATTAGGAACACTATACTAATACTGGGTTGGGTTTCCCTTTGCTCTCAAAACAGCCTCAATTTTTAGTGGCATGGATTCCACAAGAAACATTCCTTTGAGATTCTGGTCCATGTTGACACGATTGAACCACACAATTCCTACAGATTTTCCAGGTGCACTTTCATGCTCCAGTTCTACCACATCCCAAAGGTGATCTAATGGATTCAGATCTGGTGACTGTAAAGGCCACTGAAGAACATTGAACTCTGTCATGTTCATAAAACCAGTTTGAGACGACTTGTTTTGTGACATGGTGCATTATCATGCTGGAAGTAGCCATTAGAAGATAGTAAATTGTGGCCATGAAGGGATGCACATGTCAGCAACAATACTCAAATAGGTTGTGGCATTCAAGCGATGATTGATTAGTATTAACAGACCATTACACCACCTCCACCAACCTGGACTGTTGACACAAGGCAGGTTGGATCCATGGATTCATGCTGTTGGTGCTAAATTCTGACCCTACCATCTGTGTGCCTCAGCAGAAATCGAGATTCATCAGACCGGCTACATTACTCCAGTCTTCAACTGTTCAGTTTTGGTGACCCTGTTCCTACTGCAGCCTCAGCTTTCTGTTCTTGACTGACAGAAGTGGAACCCGACATGGTGTTCTGTTGTTGTAGCCCATCCGCCTCAAGGTTCAATATGTTGTGCATTCTGAGATGCTTTTCTGCTCACCACAATTGTACAGAGTGCTTATCTGAGTTACTGTAGCCTTTCTATTCACTTGAACCAGAATGGCCATACTCCATTGACCTCTCTCATGAACAAAGCATATTGCTTTGGTATAAGAGAAAAAAAGAAATCGCTTCAGGATTTGTTGTTATAGGAAAATAATCCACTTCAGGATGTAACAGTAATTCCTTGGCATCCGGCTGTATCACACCACCCCATCATGGGTTGTGGATTATTTTCCAATAACAGCACACCTTGTCATCTATTAATCCTTACAGAGAAAATCCCTCAAATCTAAAAGAACATTCTCAATTGCAAGGAAATATGTGAATTGAAATAGGACTTGGAAGCTGTGCTTATTTCTCAGGATGAATACATCCATGAATTAAAAAATAAATAAATAAATAAATAAATACATGGTGGAACTTACAAAAAAAAAAAAAATTACAAACCTCATGCTGCGGTCTCTGACAAGTCAGAAACCCAATACAAGCTTGTGGTTTTTAATTTGGGATTAGTGAATGAGTCAGTATTTGGACCCTTTTCTTGCCAGGGCAGTTTATAAGCCCCGGACATAGCCAATGATGCATTTGTTCCATCCAGATACCAAACTCACCTTGGACCCAGATCAGGAAAGAAGCTAAAATCAGACCCAGTTGTAGTTATTCCACTGAAGCTGGATTTGAGCCAGGTTCCACTTAAACTCTTCACATTAAAAACAATCTAGACTTGCTAGGTGACTTACTTTATTGGTATCAGTGACAAAAAGCAAACAAAAGGAGCCAATATGGTAACACTAAGATTTTTCCTTTTTTTTTTTTTTTTTTAAGATTTGCATAAAATGTTATCTGTGCTGTAGAGTTTTTGGATGACAGAACAGGAAAAAAAAGCAGGATCAGGCCCAGACACAGTTGAAAATAAATAGAACATAAATACAATAAATACTGTTTAAATCAACTGCTGATATGAATCACTGAATTATATACAACAGAGCACAGCAGAGTGGATTAAACTGTTATAGATGAGACCGTGTTTCACCTGCAATAATGGTGTACAAAAAGAAATGAAAGTACATCCACTAATCTCAGTTCCCTTGTTTTGTTTGTTATTCTCTCTCGGTATAACCATTTTCAGTGTGTTTAAAATCCCTGAAGATAACTTTACAACAGTGTGAATAAGTTCCATTCCAGACTAACCAATAATACTACACGTGGTACGTGTATAGTTAAACACGACATCTCGGGTCAGTCTAGGAAACTTTTTGTGGATCTTCACGTCACTCTAAAATCAAGCATTTATGGTTAGAAATGAAACAAAAACAAAACACTTCTAATGGAATTCAGAAGCTGACATACAGATGGGTGACAAATTAAAGGAAAAACCAGTGGCAAAGTTCTCCTGGCTGATCATCTTTATCCTATCATGAACATTTGTATTCTGATGGTCGGGGTCTCTTCCAGGATGACTCCGCCCACTTTTACAGGTCATGAGGACTCGCTGAACGGTTTGGTGAGGATGTAAATCATATGCTACGGCCCCCCTCTCATCAGATCTCAACTTTATCGAACACCTACGAGAGATTTTGGAGTGATCTGTTAGACGCATCATCATCCTCATCAAAACATTAACTGATGGAATATCTTTAGGACGAATGGTGCTAATCACTCTAGTACAGTTCTAGAGAATCTAAGCCAAGGTGCACTTAAGCTGATCTGGTGGCTCAACAGCTTACCGAGTCACTTCCTGCTGGTTTTTCCTGCAATTTGTTACCTGTCTAGATAATTAAAGAAGCTTTCCTTTGACTATCTAGTGCAACTCTGCTAATCAATATACTCACAATGAACCATCTTTCAATCTAAACACATTAATTGGGATGTAGTAAAAGTGCCAGGACAGGCTTCGTGGTACAGAAGATATTCAAAATGCCAGTGTTTTGTGCAAACTTGCTGAGAAAGTCACCTATTTCAGCAAAAATAGACATGGGGTCTAACATCGAAAGCACTGTACAATAAACAGTTCAGGAAGTTTTTGTCTGAACTAACGATTGGACGATGAGAACCCATTAGTCTCAAACAAACTGCATCAGTGTATTACTAATGTACAATAACAGACGATTATCAACAGGCAGATGTACTGGCTTTTAGTTTAAGGCAGGCAAAGTGTGTACAAGAAAGAGGTTCAATTAATACAGTCAAATTTAGAGCAATTATTAACACGTGGCACGATAATTCTTCAGTCTTTCCGTGTACATTTAGTAACCACACACACACACACACACACACACACACACACACACACACACACACACACGTTCCTTCAACTCTATCAAAATTAAACACAAATGTACTCTTGGTGCAAATGTCAAAGGAAAAAAAAGAAGCTGCTCTCTATGAAACATATGATGTAAACATTTTTACAAAGCAGTAAACAAATAAACATAATTTAATACAATTTTAAAAAATTATAAAAAAACAAACAAACGTGTACATCCAGGTTGACCTAGCCGCTTTTCCATAACAGCGGGGAAAACTAACTCCTGAATCCCTCTAGACTTCATCTATCCCTCATCACTGCACACAAGTCAGAACAATAAATAATTTTATCCTATGACGTTTACAGAATGGGGAAAAAAAAAAAAAAAAAAAAAGAATTATACTGCGAGCTCCTATGTTGCTGGTACGATGTCTGATCCTGACCTCGCCTCCATGTTTGCAAAAGGGAAAAAAAAGTGGTAAATGGTGAGAATAAGAAGTTTGGGGATTTATTATTTTTTTTAGCACAAGAAAAAGGTCACTTAGCCTATCTAATTTGCATAAGCGGGAAAACATTTTAATTCAGGCAAAAGCATGTGTCGTTATGCATTGTCAAAGCATTGTCCCTTTGGAAAACGACGATGAAAACCAAGAGGTCAAATAAGGCAGCAAAAAAGCAAAATAAGTGATCTTATTGCCAGTGCTTAGTTCAAGTAGCCGGAAAATGGAGTGTGAACGCACACCCAGTGAGACGAGCGACTCATATGGATCCAATCCTGCGGTATGGGTGGACGACGTGAGTAACGAGCCCGTCAGCGGGCGGGTTTTCTCTGCGATCCTTGCTGAACTAGGTCTACCAATGCTAAACAAAGCCCCAGCGCTCTGGACTATAATTTGGGACCTTGTGGCCGAGGGTAGTTTGTAATCAAAAAGCCAGCAGTTGGCAAAGGGACCGTGGCTCAGCTGCATATAGGCAGTGGCACTGAGCAGCGATAAACTTCAGTTCCAGCTGTACAGGACGAGATGCCAACCTCTCTGTACATTGCCTTTGACTAGAGTCACTTCACAGGAGTCCAAACCATTGTGCATGAGATTATGTTCCTAAAATTCCTCTTTAAAAAAAAAAAAAACCCAGGTGCTTCCCCAAGGCTTAGTCCTCTGTCCAGTGGTAATTACAGCACTAAGCTTTCTGCACTGTAGTCGACTAAAAAAACCCATGTTAATTTCTTTTCCTTTATTAAATAGATTAATCACAGAGGGTGTGCAGGAATGCAGCGAGGGAGACAGTCAAGTGCAATGTGGATCTTCATGTTGAGTCTATATGTTGAATAATAACTTCTAAGACTTTTCTCATGTGTGTGTGTGTGTGAGATTTTCTACATCTGATTCGAGCGTGACCATTAATGGATTAGATGCTCTGTTGTGCAGAGGAAATGATTTGGCCTTGGATTTCCAGAGACTGCATTATTTTGCGTCAGACTGCTAGAGTGTGTTTACACGCTAGTATGAGAGCGTACTCCACTCAGTTCCGCGTTTGCCGGTTGGCCCGGCTGTCATTTGGTAGATGAAAGGAGAGGGCAAATTGGTATCATTATGAAACCTCTCCTCTTCAGGGACTGAAGTATTGTCTGCATGTACCCTATCCCTCAGGTGAGAGGAGAAGGAAAAAGAGAGAGAGAGTGAAGGAAAGAGAGAGAGAGAGAGAAAAACAATAAGACCCTTTTGTTCCTTATCAACAAACACAGAGCTCTTCTACATGGCCCACAGAGTGTGGACACTCGTGGATACGCACATGCAGAGACTCATGCAGCAGTTAGCTGTTGGTCAGAAAACAGGCCTGCAGGAGCGGCCTAAATGGGAGCGAGGCTCCCTCGCTCTCAACGCTTTGGCTCAGGTGTCGAGCTCGAAGCAGCAGTCGTCGTCGGGGCTCTCACTGTGGTTGTGCTTCTTCCAGAATGAAGAGGGTTTCTTGTGCAGCTCACGACGAACGCAGCGCGGACAAGGCTGCGCACGCATCCGACACTCGGTGTGGAACACCGCTCCACATCCCTCGCACCTGACGAAACAAACATACACACAAGGCAGAGATGAACACCCGACTGCCCACAATACTACTGTACAGCAATTAAAACACTGCTGTCACAGCATGCATAAGGCATGTTAATATATAATATAACAAACTCTTCATTTCAACAATCACAAAGCTCATCCCAGTGCTCCAAAGACACATTCACGTGTGTTTTCCAGTATGAGTGAATTTGAAAAATGCTCCTTGGGGTTGTTTTACAGCCCTATTGGGTCAAAGTCTATTACAAATCTGAACATTGTGATAGTTTACTGTAAAGCCCCTTGACCAGAGACAATAAAGTATTCAAATAGCAGGTGGATGTGTGAGTTCATCAACACGGTGTTTATGGGTTTACGACAGGGTGTGCGGACACCTTCTTCTGCAATCGCATTTAGTGCCTCAACACCATCTCCGCATTATGACAGCCTGTTATCGAGCATATCGAGTTATAAACGCAGCCATAAAGCCAAACTTATTGCACACAACAAACAGAAGCAAACGGGTCTGTAAACAGACACAGTGCATACACTTGGAGACAGTAGTGGTGCTAACGGTTACAGTTGGTCATGAGGTGTAAGTGACATTTAAAAGCTTTACTACAGTAAATGATGTAGATTTGTTCATGGTGTAGAACTAGGACCATGAGCTCAGTCATTGTTGATAATGATGCTGACCTAAATAAAGCATAATGCCATGATAGAAACATATACATACAGAGAATATACTAAATTTTCACCGCTCAAATAAGAGTCCATAATGGTCCCTTTCCTTTGATGGATGGATGAGTGAGTGTGCATTGCATTAGATGTCTACAAATCAGTAATTGTGTATAACTATAAGTGTACCTATATACTATAGTAGATATACTTGGGCGGGGGGTGGGGGTGGACAATAAGTGTAGATACAATGTCGGTGTACCAAATAAACTAACAATTTCTATAACTATTTTTATAGCATTGCACCAAATTCACAGGACATTTACATTCACAAGACATGATACTATACAGCTGTGCCAAATGAGTGAAGAATGTCACACCAATGGTGTGAAGTGCAGCACGTATCTTATCAGCAGTTAGCCATAAAGTGGGCTGAGGGTAAAGGCGCTGTGGGGATTAACTGTGTTTTAGCATTGGGTGTCCCTTCATTGATCTGGAGACTGAGCACACCTTCATACCCATGTCCCCTGGGTGTGACTAACACATGACAGAAGCAACTCAAGAAGAGCTCACTGAAGAGTTCCACTGTGGTGCTGTGGTAGACGTTACAAGTTTACTGCCACAAATAAACTGCTAATAAGAAGATCGTATGAAATGAACTCCTGAGCAGGAATTCTGCATTTGACATTTAGCAAAATGTTACCATGATACAGTAACTATGATATTCCTGTATTATCTAGATGTCATACACAAACCCATTTATTGCTGTTTATGTTGTTGAAACATTTATCGTGAGAGAAGAGATGAGCTGACCTCTTGGCATTCTCCTGGAAAGGGTAGAGGATCTGACCATTGTGGCAGAGCTCACAGATGAAGCCCTTCTCACGACACAGACTGCAACTGTACACATGGGAACTGGCAAACTTAATCACTTTGGAGAGGAAAGGAGCCAGCTTCCCATCTATTACCTGTATGAAGGACGGAGAAAAAAAGGGGGGAGGGTGAGTGCATGGAATAGACAAAGGGAACATGCGACAGAAAAAAACACCAGAAATGGGACCGGAATTCTGTCACAATATGTATATTAAAAAAAAACCAAATAAACAAAAAAACCTACAAGTAGAATTCAACGATGGCGATACATCCACCAGAAACAGAAGACCAATTTTTTGGAAATACCAGTCGTGTGAGATTATATGGATTTTTAAGTGGAAAGACAAACACTTCTTAAAAACAGAGCCCAATGAGAACCAAGACAAAGTAGCCAGAGTTCACATCAGGAATCCAGATCAAAACTAATGAATGCTTGTGAGGTTGGGAGGTGGACGAGGGGGTTAACCAGGGCTCGAGGGTGGGTGGGAGAGTGGGGTAATTCCTTTTGGGAGACCGTTTGCAAAAAATAATATGTGAATGCCATTTACCGGCCAGAGTAGTTAAAAATCTGCAGTGGGCTTTGAAAGCATAGGTCTGAAGAAGGTGTATTGTAGGCTGTTGAATGGGCCAGGGGAAGGGGCCTGGACCTCCAGTGCATATTCACCAAGGGGGAAGAGACAAGTGGCTACACCTGGCAGCGCTGTGGCACACCAATTAAAGGGCCCGCCAGCATTCTTCGGCCCTTACACAAGAAGCTGGCCAAAGAATGGCGGGACAGAGATGAGAACGGAGGAAGGGGGGAGGGGGATGGTTAGAAAGTTGGGGAGGTGGAGAGAGAGGAAGGAAAGAGAATAAAAGGAGGGACCACCGCAGTCTCCCACGAAGCATAAGCATGCGCGCGCACATGCACGCACACTCGTACACACACACCCTGAGTGAAGTGAGCGATGTTAAAAAGGGGTTTGTGTGGGCGAGGGGGAGGTTGGGCATTGCAGTTGTGGGTATGAGACAGGAACCAAAGGAAAGCACAGCAAGTGCTTGGGCAGTTCTTTACTGAACAAAGTGATTCACTGTGTTAGTGCCTTGTTCCTATCCAGGGGGACTAATTAAATGCTGTACATGTCATTTGACTCTTCTGGCCACCAATGGTGTAAAAGAAAGAAAGAAAGAAAGAAAGAAACCAGACAGCTGTACTGTTATTTGAAAAATGCAAAACAGAGATAATCAGAAATGTCTTTCAATCAAAGTAAAAAGCACCACAAATGTAACCACCAACTATCTATAATCGTATCTTCGTATCTGTTTTCAGATCTGCTGCATCTTGGTAGCGGAAAGGCATTACCTGGAATTATTAATATGTCAAAAGTCAAAAAAGTATAGAGGGGTGAAACCACTAGCAACCTGCATCCATACGAGCAACAGGAGTGCACCTAACCAGCCATTTATCAAGCAGCTTTCATCTCAAACCCAGCTCTCACCACTGCCCAGAGGTAGCAAAATCACCACACCCCCCCAAACAGCCTTTCTCCACTGGACATGTGCAGAGAATTACACTGCCGTGTGTCAGGAGACTGCTGCGGCCCAGTAATCAAAGAGGCGAGGGCTAGCACACTCACAGTCACCCAAGTAACAATGATATATGTGGCCCCTAATCAGTGCTGACAGAAGAAGTAATTAAACATCTCAATAATTTAGCAAGGGCTGAGGAGTGGGGTGAGCCCTCTTGGGGAGCTCTGCACCTGGGCCAGCACTAGTGTAGAGAAACAAGAGAGCTGTTAATATGCTCAATATTTAACTTACTGATAGAGTCCTAAGGCCAAGAAAATGTCTCTGAAGCGTTCCTGAATATCAATAGACTGCAAAAAAAGCATGTAACTCAATGACTTATACTTCCAAACACGGCCAAATATTTTAGGCTTGTGACATCCATGCAATGAAAATGAACTGCCACGGGTGCTGGCTGCTGTTCCAGTCTTGCGACCTCCCCTCCACCCTCCACCCCCCACCCTTCAGCTCTGTCCCGCGTGTGCTTTGTTGTCCAGTGCCTAATCCCCTAAAAACTGCTGTTTAACGCGCTCTACTTTATCCCCTCCTCATCCCGGGCCCTAATGTCCTCGCCTGCTCCATTAACTGGCGGAGAAAGGGCCAGGATTAGACAGATAAAGAGAGGGTGAGTTCTGTTTGGATAACACCCTCCCTGCCAGGTCCTGGCAAAACAGGATTATCACCAGCGAACCAGCATGTTAGTGAGTGTGGGCAAGGGAAGGAAGAAGAGAAAAAGAAATGTGGGGGAAAGGAGGAAGTGTACATGTGGATACATAAGACAAGTTCGAGAGTTAATGTATCTGGGGAAAAAAATGAATGAAAGCATGGATGGATGGCTGGATGGCTGCACATATACGTGAAACATTTGTCAACATCACAGTCAACCACGTGAGGCATGTGTCATAATATATCACAATAGAAGACATCCAAGGTCCTACTGCTAACGAGCCTTGTCAAAACTACACAATTTGGCCTTTATGCTAGAGCTGCCAGGGGACCACCAGTTTCTTGATACAATACAGCAGTTTAAGTATATCTACCTTGTACCTAACCCCATTGGCCATAGTGTCGAATACACTCACAATAACTGAGTGATAGCTTAGTTGTTAAGTTGTTGGACTACTGATCAGAAAGTCGTGACCTTCAAATAAGCAAGGCCCATTAACCCTCACCCGCTCAGACGTATAAATGAGACAAACCTAAATTGCTCTGGATAAGGGGCGTCTGCCAACTGCCATAAACGTAAACGTAAAAATAGATCACTTTGTAGGTATACAAATATATTTCAGCTTATAATGTCCTCCATGCAGGTGCAACTCAAAAAAATTGAATATCGTGGAAAAGTTCATTTTTTCCGTAATATAATTTAAAAAGTGGAAATTTTCATATAGTCTACATTCATTGCACATAAAGTGAAATATTTCAGGCCTTTTTTTGGTTTTAATCTTGATGATTATGGATTACAGTTTTATGGAAATCAAAAATCTAATAACTCAAAATATTAGAATAAAGAATTTATAATACAGAACTATCAACCTTCTAAAAAGTATGTTAATTTATGAACTCAATACTTGGTCGTGGCTTTAATCCTTCTGCACGAATTACTGCATGAATGCGGCGTGGCATGGAGGCAATCAGCCTGTGGTACTGCTGAGGTGTTATGGCAGCCCAGGTTGCTGAGGGGTTATGGAAGTCCAGGTTGCTGAGGTGTTATGGGAGTCCAGGTTGCTGAGGTGTTATGGAAATGGAAGCCCAGGTTACTGAGGTGTTATGGAAGTCCAGGTTGTTGAGGTGTTATGGAAGTCCAGGTTGTTGAGGGGTTATGGAAGTCCAGGTTGTTGAGGGGTTATGGAAGTCCAGGTTGCTGAGGTGTTATGGAAGTCCAGGTTGCTGAGGTGTTATGGAAATGGAAGTCCAGGTTGTTGAGGTGTTATGGAAGTCCAGGTTGTTGAGGTGTTATGGAAGTCCAGGTTGCTGAGGTGTTATGGAAGTCCAGGTTGCTGAGGTGTTATGGAAATGGAAGTCCAGGTTGTTGAGGTGTTATGGAAATGGAAGTCCAGGTTGTTGAGGTGTTATGGAAATGGAAGTCCAGGTTACTGAGGTGTTATGGAAGTCCAGGTTGTTGAGGTGTTATGGAAGTCCAGGTTGCTGAGGTGTTATGGAAGCCCAGGTTACTGAGGTGTTATGGAAGTCCAGGTTGTTGAGGTGTTATGGAAATGGAAGTCCAGGTTGCTGAGGTGTTATGTAAGCCCAGGTTGCTTTGATAGCGGCCTTCAGCTGGTCTGTATTGTTGGTCTGGTGTCTATCATAGAGTCTCTATGGGGTTCAGGTCAGGCGAGTTGGCTGGCCAGTCAAGCACAGTAATACCAAGCAAACCAGTTACTAGTAGTTTTGGCACTGTGGGGCAGGTGCCAAGTCCCGCTGGAAAAGGAAATCAGCATCTCCATAAAGCTTGCCAGCACATGGAAGCATGAAGTGCTCTAAAATCTCCTGGTAGACGCTGCATTGACTCTTGACTTGAGAAAACACAGTGGACCAACACCAGCAGATGACATGGCACCAAATCATCACTGACTGTGGAGACTTCACACTGGACTTCAAGGAACTTGGATTTTGTGCTTCTCCACTCTTCCTCCAGAGTCTGGGATATTGATTTCCAAATGAAATACAAAATTTACTTTGATCTGAAAAGAGAACCTTGGACCACTGAGCAAGGCTGAGGAAACCTTTGCAGGTGTTTTGAGTTAATTATCTGATTAGAGCTCTTCTCAGGTCGACATTTCTGTATTATAAATTCTTTATTCTAATATTTTGAGATACTGGATTTTTGATTTCCATGAGCTGTAAGCCGTAATCATCAAGATTAAAACAAAAAAAGGCTTGAAATATTTCACTTCATGTGTAATCAATCTAGAACACATGAAAGTTCCACTTTTTGAATTAAATTGGGAAAAATGAACTTTTCCACGATATTCAATTTTTTTGAGACGCACCTGTATAATAATAGAAAAGGAATACCACTGACCATAATTTTTTTAGTGGTTGCCCATTTGGATGCACAGCAGTGTTAGAAGGGCTGTCTTGTTGTGCATAGCGACAAACAGGCTACTTCAGTAACTGCATTTATGCAGTAAATGAATGAATAATGTAGGTGCAGGATATAAAGTGTCATCTCAATGGATAGTCCCAAGTAAATCCAACTCAAAGAAAAGTAAAATCTTGTAGGATCCGAAGTGCTGAGAGAATGAAAAGTATGCCAGGAGGCACACCCAGAAGTCCACGAGAGACTCAGCAACTTTGTGTGTATGCCAATGATGCCGCAAAGCCACCGAATGCCCCTTTGTGCTTCTCCAGTTGTTTATAGGTCATTGGCAAGGCTAACACTGTTACATCTAGTATAATGCATACAAAACAATTAGCATTTATATGGCACTCTTCATGTGGGCCATCTTTGGCCACTCTTTAATCTCTTTTAGTTGTAAAGCTCAACAAAAGCCAGTGCCTAAACTAGACCTGTATCTGGGCAAGCCTTAGGCAAACAATTATGGCCAATGGACTTGATTTTTTAAAAATAAAGACAGCATTAAACTGGTATTTGTTTGCTGGAACTGAATAGGCAAGTGCATGTGCTTTGGGTCTATAGAGTTTCTGGTGTCTACTTATTCAGCATTCAGTGACCTCGACACGCAGGGAGAACATTCCCGGGCCACGAAGGACCTGGCATGAGGCAGCCATGCTAAAAGAAAATGGCCCCTTAATAAGGTAAGCCAATTAGCATGCTGAAAGAGAGAGCGATGTGACAAGAATGAGAAATGTCCTCAAAGTCTGAAGAAGTCAGTGAGGACAGAAAATAACAGCTTCCAATAAACTCCAAGAATAATAATTAAAAAAAAAATCCCACTGTGAAATAATGTTGGGAAACTTGAACAACGTGCTGTAAGGTGGTAAAACATGACTATACTATACTCCCCATTATACTATCAACAATCATTAAGAAAAACAATACACGCTTTACACCTACTACTTACTCTTATGTGCTTCACTGTAAGAATGTTATAAATCTGATATTAGACCATTTATAAGTGTACTATTTGTTAAAATTCTCTCTTCTTCACATGTTCAAGAGGAACGGGAATGAAAGAAATTCAACAAGGGGGAGAAATAGAGGGTGAAAGAGCTGCAGAGGAGAAAAAAAAAATACTGAGTGTGGTAGTGTCAGGGAGTGGGATGTTTGGGAAGAATGAAGGCTTGTCACACTTTGTTTTTCTGCCTGTTGCTTCTGAATGCCACTAATTAGTTAGCTGGGTGGGAGGGAACATGGGGTGAAGAAGGAGCAGGCAAAGGGACTCGACCCTCCTGCTAGGAGAGAGAGTGAAAAGAAATAGAGGGAATGAACACAGTCAAAGTAACAGTTAAGAGGAGGGGCAGGAGGAGGTTCTAAGAAAGGACGACAAAAATTCATACACGATTCCAGTATCTATACTACTACTCAACGATTTACTATAACCTGTCAAATTTTATAAACGGTCACTAAACTCTTATACAATGTGGTAGGTCTAATAGTATAGTAAAATGGTATTTGAAGTGTTTTGAGGGGGAAAAAGTTATTTGAAATATACTGAAAAATGAATTAAATGAGAAATAATTCAAATTCCTCCATTAAGATTTGATCATTGCTTTAAGAAATATTTTCAAATTAAAATATGAACATAGTCATAATTCTGGACCTAAGCCCATAACATTACAATCATATTACAATCTATTTAAAAAAAAAAATAAAATAAAAAAAATAAAAAAAAGATATATCTTCAACAAAATGGAGTTGATATTACTGAATCTGATTCCAAACTTTTGAAAGACAGCGTATAGAGAGTGACACAGAAAGAGAAGCAGCGCATCTATTCATTTCTTTTAGACAGACAATGCGTGATATAACATGCAAATTGTTACACAACAGATTTCCTTCTTAGAGAATTTCAAGCAGTTATTTTAAATGAATTTAAAGCACAGCAAAACACACTGGTTAACAGAATATCTACCTGCAAAATCTGAAATTTTCTCAGGAGAAGATCGAGAAAAACACAGACACTGGTAATCTATATAGAAATAAAATCACCAAGTCTTAACAGTAACAACTCCCCATGTAAAACCAGGCTTTCGACTATTTTTAACCTTGCTTATAACTTGTGCTACTAACATAACATAAGGTAGAGGATAGTGCTCCTAGAAGGAGTAAAGATGAAGGCCATCAAACCAGTCCACAACACAAGCAGAAACAACCCCCAAGCAACCAGCCTCTCCCACACCCAGTCTGCTAGTTGAACACCCCATTCCTAATATAGTCCCCCTTTTAATACCTTCCACTCTTCTGGGAAGGCTTTCTACTCGATTTTGGAGCATGGCTGTGGGGATTTGTGTTCGTTCAGCCACAAGAGCATTAGTGAGGTCAGACACTGATGTTGGGTGCAATCAGCGTTCCAGTTCATCCCAAAAGGTGTTCAATGGGTTTCGGTCAGGGCTCTGTGCACGACATTCAGGTTCTTCCACACCATTCTTGATAAAGCATGTCTTCATAGAGCTCCTTTGTGCATATGGGAACAGGTTTGAGCAACTTCGTTCCACTGAAGAGAAACTGTAATGCTACAGCATATGAAGCCATTCTAGTTGGAAGAATTGTGTGCTTCTAACTGTGTGGCAACAGTTTGGGGAAGGCACACATATGGGTGTGATGGTCAGGTGTCCACATACTTTTGGCCATATAAGAGCATATTAATCATATAACACAAATTCTGTGCAAGTGCAAGGTATGATGAAGAGTTCTTCTCACAGTCATGTTTATATTTGACAGCAGAGAGTTCTGTGGTTATAATGCTGAATGGTGCACTGGGGAGAATTTGGCCTCTAGCAGATACAAGGTGAACCACAAGAACACAGGAATGATTTGATTCTTCTTCACCCCACCTCCCGTCCACTTCCATTTACAAGAATCACCATTGCCCAGCGGAGTTTATCCCCATTGTTCATCCCCGCTAGCTATCTAACTAACTTCCCGTCTTATGGTTCTACTCGGCCAGCTTAAAATGTAGAAAAAGTATGTCCACCTTCGATTTCCGCTAGTCAGGGTCACAGAGAGCGATCACATCCCTAAACAGCAAAGGGTTTAACCACGATGCCATATTTATCATCTAAACTAATCTGATCAAACAAAAAGAAGTGTGCAAATGCTTATTTAAATAGAGCACAAATATTATACTAGATGGCGAACACTAAATCTAGCTAACAAAACCAGACAATATTCATTGGCAACGTAAACGGCCGCTTTATAAAGTTTCAGATGTGTTTTTACACTAGGAGCTCAAAGCCGTTGCTGTATTTGTAGCTCAGAGCTGGGGAATGCAGCTGCTTCCATCTATGGGGGCATCGACAGTTGAAAGGCCGCCACCTACTGAGGGGCAAAATCCCCCTTCTTTTGTCACAAACTGAGGCAGAGTGGCAATTCAGACTGATCTAATCGTTTGCGTGAATGTGTTTACGGGTCAAAAAAATTATTTGGGGTTGACGTACCTTTTAAACCACTGAAATACTGACACGGTGGTTAACTACTGAAGTGCAGCATTGGAGGCCTGGGTGCACCTTTAGAACAATTCTGCACTATAAGCACTAGAAGGACAGGTGAGCTGACCATATAAACAGAAAAGCTTATGGCAATTAACAGATACCATATGTGTGTGTGAGTGTAATGTAAAACATTCTCACCTGCTGGAGATCGGCCAGAGAGTACAGGTGAATGTTCTGTAGCAGGTATTCCCTTGGAAAAATCCTGCAGAAACAGCACCCGAAATGAATCAGACAAATCTCCACACAATAGATCACTCACTCCAATGTGAATTATACTGTACTATCACTGCACAGCACGATTAAAAAAAGATGGATGGACACATACATACTTCCTGTGTTCCTGTATCCATGACAACACATGAGTCCAAATTACTGGGGAAATAGGGGTTAATTTAATTGAATTGAAAAAAGCCTGTGGCATAGCCATTTAAAAGCACTCTCCTTTATTACAGGTGAAGTGGGGCAGCTCACTCCTCTCTCTCTCTCACTCTCACTCTCTCTCACGATATATCCCTCCATCTCTTTCTCCATCTAGCTGGCTATTATGGCCCTCTTCACCCCTCTCGTCCCTTGAGCGTACTCCGCTCTCCTCGTTCGCTCTCTCTCCCCATCACTTGCCTACGCCTGCTCACATTACAAATCAAGAGCCCACTGTGGCATCTGAAAAAAGAGGGGATGGTAGAGAGCGAGAGATGAATAAAGGCAATCGATAGAGATGACGGGTGAACGAGAGGGAGAAATGAAATGAGACTGACATGGATGGATAGAGAGTAGAGAGTGAGTGACAGGGCCAAGTAAACTGAGTGAGCAGGTTCAACTGAGTGGAAAGAGAGAAAGCAGATGGACACTGTGTGAGAGGGAAGAAAGAAAAAAAAAAACGCTCAATGGCAGCCAACCAATTAGAGCAGCATTTACTACAGAGACGGTGAGTCAGAAACATGTCACATCTCACATCCCTGATAATGCATTTTGAACAAACTGGCATGCATAGTTTTTTTTTTTGTCATGTATTAGACCACATGTGTCAAACTCAAGGCCTGCGGGCCAAATGTGGCCCGCCACGTCATTTTATCTGGCCTGCGAGAACGTGAGAGGTGCATGATTGTCTTAACATACGTTTTTGCTGTTCTCATTCCCAACTCATAAAATACCAACGATTTGTCACGCCCTTAGGTGTCTGATACTGACGCAAAAGGGACAGCTGGAGCGTCTGCTCTTAGTGTCTCTTACTGCCGCGGACGGGTTTACATTGGAGTCAATTGAGAACCCAGAGCGTTTCATACAGATGTGGAAGGGTCCCTTTTCCGTCAGTATCAGACGCCTAGGGGCGTGACAAATCGTTGGTTTAAATAATGAATTCAAACAAGACCAAGCACAGGTCATGCATTACTGATGACAACCTCCACGCTGTTTTGCGGATTGCCTCAGTACAAGACCTAAAACCAGACATTGACACTCTGGCCAGGGAAAAACGGTGTCAGACATCCGGCCAGGAAATATAGGTAAGCATTTTTAAAAACCTGAATTAAAATAGAATGCATTTAAACCAAGACTAAGAACAGTAGAAATGTGTACAATTTAATGATTGTGCTTGCATATTGTTTTGTGTTTGTTATTTCCAGAACATGATCTACGAATGAGGATGTGTGTGAGATGGTGTCTCAGGGTGAGGACGGATCTACTTGATGCGTTCAAGGACAGGCAGCATCACCTCATTGTTGTTGTTCTTTTTGTAAAATGCTACTTCTGTAATACATGTTGGTTGTGCCATAGTTCTGTCCCCCTTGACTGTGTTGAAAAAAGTTCTGAATGAAGTTAAGGGTTAATATCATAACTTGTTTATAATATTTTTCTTAATTTGCTTAAATAGTTTGAATTCAAGTAATGTGGGTTTCAAACTGAACATTTATTTTTACATCTGTGCAAATGCAAATGTAATATTTGTAAGTTGAATACATAATAAATACAGTAACAGTTATTTAACAATATAATAAGGTGTAGTTTAATTTATTTTAAATTACATTGCATTTTGTTACATTCACACTGTTATTGTGGCCCATCGAGGGCAACCATTATGCTGATGTGGCCCTCGGTGAAAATGAGTTTGACACCCCTGTATTAGACTGTATTAATATCAGGAAAACAGATATTAATGCATGAGCATAACAACGTGGAACCTTGTCAATGGGAACCAGTCAGCTGGAAAAAGAAAAAAACATTTGTAATATTTGCAATAAAACAATTTGCAACATTTGAAATTAACTTATGAATGCAAAGACTACTGTAGAGCATGTTTTATGTGAAGCACAAAATACAGTATTGTTGTAAATAGGTCTTCTTGATCTTGTTAAAATACCCTCCCTGTGCTTGAACAGATCACTTCCGATACTTAATTTTTAAAATGATGGTGAGATATATATTTTATATATAATTTCACTGCAGGCCTTTCTTTTTTTTTATCCTGTAGGCTACTAAATAAATAAGGTTATGGAAATCCATACTAACCAATAACTATTACTTTTGATCCCGCTAAGATGACCATTTATTCTACTGGCACGCCAAGTGGAGAAAAAGAAGAAAAAAAAAAGACCTTTATCCGTCCAGGACAATCCCCTCACACCTGTATGATTCTGCACTGGCCACCTTGAAGATTCCTGCTATAGAGCTGTCTACATGAACAGAGTATACTGGTCTGTTCTGCTTCAAGAGGCTGGGTAACTGGACTGATTAAGCATGGGTCCTCTGGGATATGGTAAGGCCTGTCGGTGCATCTTGAGCTTCTCTCAGTTAATAACTCTCTGCTTACACTCTGCGGCTGAGCTCAGTCATTAGCAAGGCTGCTGTACAGATTGGTGGGGGGGGGGGACTCGTGGCACAAACTGTATGTATGTATGTATGTGTGTGTGTGTGTTTGTGTGTGTGGGTGGGCATTGGCTGGCAGCGCGTGAAAGGGCTCCTAATGACACGGATGGGATGAGAGAGGGGACCGGCTGACAAAATGTGAGCAGCAAGGGAGTAATTTAGTGAAAATGGTGGGGAGAGGAAGTTGGAATAGCTGAGGATGCATATACGGAAACAAGAGTGAGCGCATACATGTGGTGAAACGTAGAGAGTGTGCTGAGAAGGGAGATTTACTGGGTTTCTATACACTTTTTTTTCATTTTTTGTTTTTAAACAATTAACCTAAATCTGTTTCTGCTTACTAATTAGGTTAATGTTGAACTTTTAGGTACAATATGTAAATAAATAGTTGATGATTTTCCAATGTTCACACACACTCCACCAGAAAGTTGGTAGTCCAGCAACAGTTGGGTGGTAGGGGCAGTGGTAGCTTGGTGGTTAAGGCTCTGGGTTACTGATCAGTGGGTTGGGGGTTCAAGCCCCAGCACTGCCAAGCTGCCACTGTTGGGCCCTTGAGCAGGGCCCTTAACCCTCTCTGCTCCAGATGCTCTGACCCCAGCTTCCTGACATGCTGGGGTATGCGAAGAAAAGAATTTCACTGTGCTGTAATGTATATGTGATTAATTATCATTATACACTGCCCTCCACTAATATTGGCACCCTTGGTAAATATGAGAGGGCTGTGAAAAATTGTCTTTATTGTTTAACCGTTTGATCTTTTGTCAAAAAAATCACAAGAACACTCTGCTCTCATGGATATAAGACAATTGCAAACAAAACAGGTTTACCCCCCCCCAAAAATCTTTTTAATTAAAAAAAATCTTTTTAATTAATCACAGCTAAATATAGCTGTGCAACAATTATTGGCACCCCTATGAATTCATATGAGAAAAATATATTTGAAGTATATTCCCACTGATATTTTATTTTATTTTTTTTAGTACACCTGGGTGACTAAGAACAGGAAATTGTTCAATCATGACTTCCTGTTTCACAGGGGTATAAATATGAGGTAACACATAGGCCAAATTCCCTTAGTCATTCATCACAATAGGTAAGACCAAGGAATATAGCTGTGATGTGCAGCAAAAGGTCTTTGAGCTTCACAAAATGGAAAGTGGCTATAAGAAAATAGCACAAGCATTGAAAATGTCCATTTCCACCATCAGGGCAATAATTAAGAAGTTCCAGTCAACTGGAAATGTTATGAATCAACCTGGAATTGGACGTGTGTCTATACTATCTCAGTACATTGTGAACAAGATGGTTCAAGTGGCCAAAAAATATCCAAAGATCACAGCTGGAGAATTGCAGAAGTTAGTTGCATCTTGGGGTCAGAAAGTCTCCAAAACTACAATCTGAAGTCACCTACATCACCACAAGTTGTTTGGAAGGGTTTTATGATAAAAGCCTCTACTCTCATCCAAAAACAAACTCAAGCGTCTTCAGTTTGTCAGACACTACTGGAACTTCAAATGGAATCGGGTTCTATGGTCAGATGAAACCAAAATAGAGCTTTTTGGCAATAAACACCAGAGGTGGTTTTGGTGCACACAGAGAGGTAGCCATGTGGAAAAGTACCTCATGTCCACGGTTAAATATGGCGGTGGCTCTTTAATGCTTTGGAGCTGTTTTTCTGCCAGAGGACCTGGACATTTTGTTAGGATACATGGCATCATGGACGCTATCAAATATCAACAGATATTAAATGAAAACCTGACTGCCTCTGCCAGAAAGATTAAAATGTGCTGTGGTTGGATCTTCCAGCAGGACAATGATCCAAATCATACATTAAAATCAACACAAAAATGGTTTACTGACCACAAAATCAAGGTCCTGCCATGGCCATCCCAGTCCCCTGACTTGAAACCCATAGAACGCCTGTGGGGTGAACTGAAGAGGAGAGTCCACCAGCGTGGACCTCAAAATTTGAAGAATCTAGAGAGATTCTGTATGGAGGAATGGTCTCAGATCTCTTGCCATGTATTCTCCAACCTCATCAGGCATTATAGGAGAGGACTCAGAGCTGTTATCTTGGCAAAGGGAGGAAGCACAAAGTATTGACTAAAAGCAAATAATTGTTGCACACTTATATTTAACAAATATTTTTTTGATAAACCTGTGTTCTGTTTGCAATTGTTTGATATCCATGAGAGCAGAGTATTTTTGTGAATTTTTTAAACAAAAGATCAAAAGGTTCAACAATAAAGACAATTTTTCCCAGCATTATTTGCTCATATTTACCAAGGGTAATTAGTGGACCACACTGTTAGTGGATATTAGTGGACCACAATATTAGTGGACCACACTGTACTGTAACAATGCTGATTTCACAAGTTTGTGATATTTTGGTGGTTCTACTTGAGTAGCAGAGCAATAAAGCTCTGGTACTTATTCGATTATTATGATAACATCTGGGAATTTCTCTGAACAGTCTGATCAGACAGTTCAGCTGGCGTTTGAGGGGCATCATATTGTATCATATGTTTTGCTGGGTTTTTGCAACATAACCAGTATCATTGAACCAACCATAAACCATTAGGTAATTACACACATTTCTTACAGTGGGATGCCATCACTGCTCTCCGAGTATACCATTCATCAAAAGAGAGAACTTGTGTTATAATGCTAACATTTACTGTTTAGAACTTTTGAAAATGTATATCATTTAAGTTCTGGTTTTTAGCAGTAAACGAATGGCTAATGGGAATGGAGTAGAGTAGCAGTCCATTTGCTTTCATTCAGAGCTCTGGGCCGTTTCTCATTAGACTCAGCTGCTATTACTGAACTAATCTCAGCCTAAACTGAGGGATGGAGGAAAGGAGTGTTTGTTTAGATGAGGATGAATTTCCTCTTTTATGTTTTGGGGAGGTGCAATGGTCAGAAGAGGGAAAGGCAGCAGTGCGAGCAATCCCACTAAGATAAATGGAGAGGCTGAAAGGTTTGTTACTGTGTGTTAATATGCATTGGAGACATAACTGACACTTGATATGAAGTTCATGAAATTAATCTGGAGTCACAAAAAAAACACACACCGGTGGGGGGGAATGAATGTGCAAGTATGGGATATTTGCACTTTACTTTGCTGAGAAATAAATGATTGTATACATACTCCTAATTCAGTAGCATAACGAGAAAGCGATGAGGATGAGAAGACAAACAACTCAAGATATGTTATTTAAAATAAATAAATAAATGAGACAGAGAATGATATTAGCATTCTGCTTCTAGCTAGGCTAAATAAAATGTACTACACTGAAATATACTACACTGACAGAATGCACGAGCTGCCCCTTTATCCAATGTGAGACAACTTAATCCCCAGACAAGTGCTGTTTTGGCTGAACCAGTTTATTTAAAGGAAGTATGAGGCGTGAAAAAAAACCTGGAGCGTTATAGTGTATTCTTGTTCTCCGCCATCATTCCAGTCCGTCATAGCACCAACTGGTCTCTCATTCTCTCTATCTCTATTTGGGTGTTAATATATATTCTCATGGCTCCAGTCAGTCTCTCTCTCTCTCTCTCTCTCTCTCACCCACAGAGTAAATATATTCTCTGGTCTACAGTGTTTGTTGGTGGTTGGTATCCAGGCGATTCAGGGCTTGTCGACAATCAGAAGGAGTCCAAATGCAGGAGCTGCTATCGGTAGTCAGCAAGCACTAAGCCTGAGGGATTCTGGGTAAGGTATTTGCTCCGTGCTCAGTGTTTGACGAAACATAATGACTCTATATTGAAAAAGCATTTTGATTCAATCTCACCAAGAACACACTGACAACACATCAGTGGTGGAAACATCACTAGCTCGTGCGTGTATCAGTTTTTCATTCAGTTGCTTGTAGTAAGTAGATAGTAACCAACGCTGTTTTTACTTCACTCATCTAACAACCCGGAGAAAGAAAAACTCTACTTCCTACTGATTTCGTCCAAAGAATACATGTCATTTTATACATTTGTTTCGATGTAACATGCGACAAATAAGCCAATGCTGTGTACATGGTACTGTTTTCCAAATATTATAACCTGCAGCACTACACATGCAACATAAAGACGTAGTTCGGCAGTTAGTAGAAACAATCTTTACTAGGCATATTACATAAATAAAGCTAGACAATGCTACCAGAATAAGGAATACGAAATCTAAATTGAGCAAAATGCAGTACGGTAGAGTGCAGCACAAAACCTGCATCTCCAATACGAGTACACGAAGCACGCGCGTATTATTGAAATGCTTCATCGAGAGAAAATTACGACTAATCAAACGCATTTTTCATATTTGATGAGGAACACCAACAGACATGCTTCCTTTTTTTGTTGAGGGCATAAACAGGATACGATTCATCACCGGAGACACGGTCAGAAGAGGATAAAGACTATGGTTTCATAAAAGTTACTCCTCCCAGAGATTATCCCACAGCTTTGACTTGCTCAGTGGGCTAGCTAAAGAATTTAGGATTTGTCCACCCCTGTATATGGAGGAGAGGATAAATAAATAAATAAAGTTTGTGTGCATTTACATTCATTGTATAAAGTAGTAGAGTTAATATGCGAGTTGAAATTGGTGTTCTTATAGTACAGTGTATGCTGCATGCCTGTGCGCTTATGGAGGTGCATTATATATCAGGTTCTCTGGTGGGCGCTCTGACGGCTCTCTCCGCTCTCTCTACTACTCAGTGTAAACACTCTCCATCCTCTTCAGAGCCATGGATGGGTGTCTGGGCTAGGAGATGGATGGCGAGGGTAATATTTTAGTGCCACTGCCCTCATCAATCCTGCACTGTTTAGAAATTCAGAGCATTAGCCGTTAGCGGCACACAGCCTGGCCGTAAACACTGGACCTCGACGCTGCCTCTAGCCGTGGTCATCAACAGCGTGGCCTGTAAACACCCCAGCCAGATAAAGTCATGTCCCGCTGGTACAGCTGGGATAGCTCCAGAACTGAGGGATGATGCAGAGCTGGACCTCCAACAGATGCTTAGCATGACCAAACCGAGCTTCCCCCCCACCTTTGTTGAGCGCCTCGTCTGTACTTCAAACAGGCGCCCACAGCCTAGGTCACCATGGAGTTCAAAAGAGCGAATGGGGAAAAACAGACTGGCTCGTTCAATAATTCAATGATTCAAGCCGATATATTTGCGCAACAAGAAGAAGGGAGAAGCTGTGACTCTCGAGTCGGTTTGGAAGTCCCGACTCTAAAACGGACAATTTTCTTTGAAAAGTGGTAAACATTCCCTCGTTATCGAGTCAACACTTATGCTTCTTTTCCACAACCTTGCTTTAAATGCTTCAAGCACCATTGTTTGTATTCATTCTTCTAGAAGTAAGAGCATTCATTATTCAAACGCGAAGCAGCGGCGCTGCATTGTGAAACATTTTATCAGAGAGCTGTTCCTATGAATACGTAGCATGAATATGTGTATGGATAAGTACAACCATATGCACTCTATACATGAGGATGACCTTGAAGAGGGCAAAGAGTATTTGTCAGAGAGACAAGCCTTTTAGTGAGGAGCCCTTCACATAAACATAGTCCCTTTATATTTCCACTCAACCTAGGCCATAGGAATCCACTTAGGCACAATAATTCCAGCTCTCTTTACCTCACATGTGCCTTCTGTGTTTCACGCCGTGCTGACGTTAATGATCCGGACTTGTATGTGTGTGCATGCTGATTTGAATGGTGTCTCATATAGTTCTGTGTCTGTAGAAACGGATGTAGGTGGTATCCCGCTGGCACTACATTCTATCCTTTCATTCATGACTGGATTCTACCCCATTCCCCTGCCCTTCTGAAATACACACTTTGTACTGTGCACTCACCTGCGGCGCAGGTCCTCCGCTATTGTGGCTCGGCAGCTGAATAAGTAAGCCCTGAGAGACTTGAGTTGCTGCCGCAGCTTGAGCACAGCAGCTAGAGGTTCCGAGTGTTCGTAGAGGCCTGGGTTCAACTGCTGCACGTCCAGCAAGGGCTCCTCGTATATAAACTCCAGGAACTCCTTAGCTTGCTTGGACACCTGATCGAAAAGAGGAAATATTTGACCTACTTTTATTAGACCGGCTGCAAAAAGACATACGGTATAGAGTACTGGTTTGCGTTTACACTAGGGATGCATCGATACCTGATACGGTGCTTATTAGAGAGAGATGCACCGATACTAAATTTCTCAGCCAATACCGATAACCGATTATTCTGACTGATATCGGCCGATACCGATAACCGATAGTTTGCTGGTTCTGTCTTTTATACCATCTTTTAAATGAATAATAATTAATTCCACAATTCTGAAAGAAATGCAAATAAAAACTTTATTCTCTCCGTTTCAACAAGTTGTTTAACAGTAACTGGTCTCATAAACAGAAAACACATTACTCTAATTAACATTAACACATGAACTAAATTCCGAAGATTAAAGTAAGATTATTAACTTATTGAATGTCATTAATTCATATTAACATTGACTGCATTCTAAAAAACCTCCTGTTAGTCTCACATTCACACACCACAAACAAAAGCATTTCTACTTCATCATTGACATCAAACTGGTAATATATAATATCAACTTTTTTTGATGATATTAACTCATATTAACATTAACTGAATATGAAACCTGTGCAATGTATACCTTTTTTGTCAACTCATCTTCATTTAAATCTTTCAATGGTGTACTGGCACTTTAATTCAGCGTGAGCAGCTCGACAAAAAAAAAAAAATAATAATTGATGCCGAAACTCCTGCTTCACTGCTGCAGCGTCCAGTGTGAAAGCACTCGTTCGTTAACATAGACGCCAAAATAAATACGCTCTGCTTCTGCTCTGCTGCAGCGTGTGGTGTCAAATTTTATCAGTGCCGAGCTTACAAACTGCAGTTTTATCGTCATTTCACACAAGACACATCATCTTTACACACAACACGAAATCATGTTTTCCCACCCTCTTTTGATTGACTGGATATAATCGGCCCTGATCATCGGATGTTTTTAAACCGTCAAAAATTGCCTTTAATCTGCCGATATCGATTACTGGCCAACATCAGTGCATCTCCAGTCCTTATTTACTTGTACTTGGTCGTAAAATGCTCAATGTGTGACATAAGCCAAGTGTTCACTGTCATGCTAATGAACAGGTGACACGAAATGACAGCAAACTGGGCGCATGCCACGATTAATGAAACATCACACATTTAAAATCAAACAGAGCTGTCAAACAGGAAGAACTGCAGGGAAAGCATGCAATCTCAATGCGCATGCGCAGTAGTCTATACTGCTACGCTACATCACGCAGTGAATTCATGGACATTCAAGATGTTTGATTTATTTTTGGATTGGTTTTTGCAAAGCGGCCGACATACTTGATGATGTCGGCTCACACATTGTTAAAACAACAATTAAGATATTCTTCTGGACGATACATATCGCACACCCCTATTACCCAGTGTATCGTTCTTGACGATCGGTCTGTATTTGTCATCAACAACGAGGGCTTCGGATGCAATGAAAACAAGCACGAGTGCTTTTCCGTAAAAAGCGAAAGACCGCACATACTACCATGAGTGCATGAACATGCATGTACGCTTCTCATGACCACCAGGGAAACAAACAGAACTAAATAAAATGTGACGTCTCTGACTGATTAATACTAAGCAGATTACTCAATTTGGCATAATTTACATTGACATTTATTCATTTAGCAAACTCTTTTATCCAAAGCGACTTACAAATGTGGAAATACAAGCAAAGCGATATATCAAGTGGAGAACAATGCAAGTAGTGCTACCATACAAGATTTATAATTGAGTTCTAGAGAAGCAAATTGCGCAGACTAGTGATGTAAGAGCCAGAGTATGTTTTTTTTTGTGTTTTTTTAGGATAATGTGGGATTGGCATTTCAGGGGTTAGTCAGGTGCTCAAGGAAGAGGTGGGTCTTTAGCTGTTTTTCGAAGATAGTGGTCTGGATTGAGGTTGGAAGTTCATTCCACCACTGACGGACAGTTAGTGTGAAGGTTCTGGAACGGCATCAGTTTCTGTAGCAGAGTACTCAAGGTCATACGTGTACTCCGTCTGAAAATAATGGTATAGATGCATTCCCAGTGTACACCTACTGCTTTCTGTTTTAATTAATTTTATTTCACTCCCCCCAACCAATTCAGTTGTCTCCAAACCTTGTAACCATACAACAGCTCTGACAACAGTCTAGGATGGTGACGTCTGTATATGCTTCTTCAAAAGGTATGCGGACCTCATCGAGTTCATCTCTCTGAACCTTCCTCTCAGCAGCGCTTGGTGAAAATAGGGATTCTACCTGTATTATTCTGCAAAGAGTCGACTGCAATCATCTCAGCAAACAAAGTATCACAACTGCATTATAGTTCACCCTCGTGTGTAATTTCAGAACTGCACCTTATGTTTGCTTGTGTCCCAGTTATGCAGCAGTCGAGCAGGAATAAGGAAGAGGTTGTCCTGGTGGCAGCTCTGACAATAGTACCATCCACTGTAGCAGCAAACCTTGGCCTTGCCTCGTGACAAACCCACTGGTCTTTGACATCCTGTAGGGAGGGGGAAAAAAAAAACTGAGGGTAAGCCACAACACAAAAGACATAGAGCTATACAAATACAAGAGATAAACTCGCTTATTGCTATTGCAACATTGCGTAGAGGCCAAAGTCATCGAAGGAGATAAAGACCATGAGAATGTCTCCTTCTGATAATCATTAATAAAGGGTGACCATGGTTCATGTTAGACAGATTAAGTGTTTTCCTGTTAATATGTCCAAGTTTATGGTGTGTACCTTGGTCAGACAAAAGGTGAGCAATTGTATTGCATTTCCGAAAATCCAAAGATAAAACAACCTTGGAGACTTTCAAAATCACTTCATCACTGATTTAAAAAGAAAAAAAAAAAAAGAAAAACGCACAACAAAAGCTAACTGAACGCCACACAGCATCAAATACAACCACCATGGAGACTGAAGTCCTATTCAATAAAACTGATATCAGCTAAAGCATGCAATGCTTTGTCTTTCACACTTCTTTCTTGTCCAGGTTTTCTTCAAAACATTTCGGGACCTACAAAGTAAGAGATTCATCCTAAGGAACCAAAACAGGTGATTGTAAGCTTGGGCAGGTGTCTCTTATCCAAGCCATCTGGGAGATACAACTTTGGGACAGCGTGGAAGAAGAAAGGACATGAGAATGAAAAGAATGGAGAGTTAGGTATGCAGACAAACATGGACGAGCACGATTCTCAGCGAAGCATGGTGTCGGGCAGCCTACTTCACAGGCTGAGAAAGATAGAGAGATGGTAGATAAGATATGGAGGAACAAAAACAAGGTGGAAAACACACAGTCTCCAAAGAGGGGAGGTCTACTGAAGCTTTCCAAAGAGGAGCCAGTGAACACAGAGAAAACAATTCACTGATTAGTGTGTTATTGTTATGATTGTCGGATGTAGGTTGGTGTGTAAGGGGAAAAAAGGGTTATGGAGCAGCAGTAAGACACACTTTACTGCAAGAATGGAAAGCTTATTCATTTAACATATCTCAAAAGATTTTTGCATCATACCAGGGCACTGTTCAATTGTGAATGGTCAGAAGGTGTGTGTGCATATATATATATATATATATATATATATATATATATATATATATATATATATATATATATATATATATTTAATTTAATAACAGCCAGGTTCAGACATTAATTCTATCTTCAAGGCAAATTACAGGTTTAGATGTACATAAACTGATTTTAAAACATTTTTATTGTTGATATGGTGCAGCTTTATTTATTGAATGTAGGGAGACATTCAATTATCATTTTTGCAAAGAGTCTTTGCAGCATTCCGAGGTAGTTTTGAGGATGGAGAGTTTTGCTGTTTCTCAGTAAGAGGACAAGCTTCATTTTTGTCTTATTACCTTCAAGGGAGTTTAAAAAAAATAAAAACCCCTGACCGCTGAGGGAACGACTGTTTCTAAGTGTTATAAATGATGACAGGAATGAACTTGTTTTACAGAAGTTCCACAAACGTAACTATAAAGAGATAAAAAAAAAAGAGTACATCATGTTCTATAATTAACAAGAAAATATCTTGTTATAATCTCTAGCAAATTGTTGTGGTATAAACAAATAAAAACCCTTGCCTACTGGAAAATATTCAACTTCAGGACGGTAACGGCATCACACCACCCTGTTGTTAATTATTTAATTATTTTCCAATAAAACCGCATCCTGTCATCCATCCATTTTCTGTACCACTTATCCTACGCATGTCCACGGGGAGCCTGGAGTCTATTCCAGGGGACTTGGGGCACAAGGCAGGGGACACCCTGGATGGGGTGCCAACCATCACAGGACACAATCGCAAACACACATTCACACACTACGGACAATGTAGAAATGCCAATTAGCCTGCAATGCAAGTCTTTGGACTGGGGGAGGAAACCGGAGCACCCGGAGGAAACCCCAAAGCATGGGGCGAACATGCCAACTCCGTGTAAATGCTGACATTCCACTACACTCTACAGTTATGTTCTATATATATACACACACATATTGGACCTTTGGACATTCAATGTGATGGTACTAAAGTATTAACATAGACTGGACAACGGCAATTCTTCATGTTGTCACACTTCAGGGTAAGTTCAGCCCACACAATTTGCTTCTTCATTAAACAATTGTCGAATTAAACACACACCCATGCAAACTCTCTCTCTCACACACACACACACACACACACACACACACACACACACACACCACTCTATAACTACAAACCATTTCCAGTAAGTAGACTGTTATTTGTACATAAACATACACATTTCATCCAAAATAGCCTGAGCTCAAACGGCGCACTTGAAAACGTACTTTCCTCTTCAGTTCTCTGCTGAAAGATCTTCCATTCTTATGTGTCCCTAAACCAATATGTAATGGGTTGTTCTAGCTGAGCTTGAAGTCAGGCATCATGTACGGTCCTTCACTGCCAATGTAAACCTGAGGTTTTCAGGGGCAGGGACCCCAGACTATAAAAAGGCAGAGTTGGTGTCCCCCTCCTTTTGCTCCACCGCTGATGGGAGCCTGATCGTAGCGCTGAGCCACAGACCACGCAGCGGGGTGTCGTGTGTCATGGCTGCCCTGTAATCAGTGTACATGTGCAGCATGAACCCACAAATACCACCCTACTCTGAAAATAGTGCATCACTGTACCACTCACTTCACGTTCACTTGTTGGGAAAACTATTATTAAGAACACTTTTGCTTAAGGCATATGCTTCAAGAATGTTCAGTTTTTCAGCTTTTATGCAACAGGCAAAAACAAATCCAAAACTGACAGTGTGTCACAGAGGAGAGTAAAACAGTAATGACAGGACTGCTCGTCCAAACTCAAATGGACGGCCATAAAAGCAAATCATGGGGCTTCAGGAAGCTTCACAGGCTACAAATCACATGAGTTTGGCTTCTTTGATTAAACATCCTCAATCCAAAACCGTCAGCGAGTATAGTTTATTAAGCCAATATTTTCACCCATATTCCAGAACATACACAGTGCTGTAGATTGTGTTCTCAAATGGTTTTTTCAGCTTTCACAATGTCCATTGTGGACATGAGTCCAAGAAGGGAGATTTGGTGCCCAGAATCTGTGTCACTTCTGGGAAGAAACTGGCCACGGAGGTACCACAACCTCAGCGTCTAGTGTACAGCGCAACGTATACCAAGTACGGTCCTTCATGAGCTTGCATATAAATCACTGAAATGCATAACCACCAATACAGCTTTGTACGTCAAAGCACATCGGTTTCTTTTTAAGGGGGATAATGAGCAAAAATATTCAAACCGCCCAGATGCCACCTTCAAAAAGGTTCCTCAGACAAACAGAGAAAAGACACATGCAAAATGGCCAGGGCAAATCTAGGAGTGTGGGAAAGCGGTGTGTTTGATGTGCTACACAGCACAATCCTGAAAATGGCAGCTGTTTGGGCAAAAAAATATATAATCAAGGGCACTTCTAGGTGCCTCATTCATAATGGTTTCTGGTGGAATGGGCGTGTCTTGTTCTACAGGAGGCGCACGGTCCTTGGTGGAGAGAGGGTCACTCTGTTCCCCTTTTCCACCGAGGTTCCCGCTTTTGACGCTTTCAAGCTAGCTCTATGGGAGCACGCCGAAGAAGCAGTCAGGTGGGGGGTGGTGCTTCTCTGCAACACAAGAGTAAAGACACCCAAGCTGCTGCTTTGATGTCCTTTATTCAAGCTGACACCCACTCCAAAAAAAAAAAAGAAAAAAAAAGATGTGTACGATGGGGTGAGCATGAGGTTGTGTGTGTGTGGTGTGTTTGTGTCTCTGTGAGTGTGTGCGCCTAAGAAAGATGCGCTGACCATCTTTTTGATGTAAACAGTAGTAGCTAAGCCCCCACCTGACCCTGTTCCTCACTCCAGCTCCCAGTCTCCATGCTATTGTCCCATCAACAGCTGTAACCTTCCCATTTGATCTGCCGTCCTTGTATCCCTCTACAGGGTCCTTCTTCAGGGTTGTGTGAAAAGCTCGAACAGAAAGATAGGGTTCAAGCAAAACTGGAGGAAGGGAAATGTGTTGAGGTGAGCGTGTGCTTCAAAGTTCTTTTCTTGCATAATGATTTGAATATAGATTGTCCAACTCCAATTTTATGATTTCTCTTCCCCAACACAGGTACATACACAGCTGGTATTTAGGTGCGGTATTGAATTGGGCTGTTTGGCGACCCGAGATATGCATCACGGCTCCAATCCCACCAACACGCTGGAGACATCTCCAACAGTTATCATAAATAAAGACTCAGGACATCACATAATGGTCACAATGTTTGAGTCAGAATTCATGCCAGCATAACATATTTAAAAACGTCTTGGAGTATCAAGCCTAATGTGTTAGAACCACATGACCACAGTGTTATCCTAATGTGTTAAAGTGAACTTGAAAGGTGTAGTCTTGTTTTTTTTTAAGTTCCTAATGCACCAAACCCACACACATGCCTTGATTACACTACACTAAAGAGACTTCCAGAATTCAAGCCATTTTGGCTGATGGCTGGATGTACAGACTACATTTTACGATGGTCAAAGAAAACGGTTGAGTATAGTGATCATGTGGACAACGACATGGATCTTAAAGCTGCGGGAAAGGTCAGCCTCTCTGGTAGAAACAGCAAGAACAGCATCTGATTCCTGTAAGAGGCAAGGAATACATATTCAATAAGAATTTTGGTCTGCACTCCAGACCACACTCTTTTCACTAAATATGATGCCTAACAATGACACCACTGGTATACTGAGGGTAGCATATGGTTTGGGATGCAGCCCAAACCTGAGGGTGTAATTATCTGCCGATGTTATCATAATCTCTTCAGCATTACGAGAATAAAAACCATTGGGCATGTCAACATATCTGCGATTATCGAGTGTGTGAAAGAGCAAAACAAGAGCTTGTACTGAGCTAGTGGGCGAACACTGGACATCCAACTAAAACAAAATGCGTTGTTGAAAGGGAAAATCTTCTCGGTGTTATGATCAATCAATGTGCTGATTGTGCAGGCATGCTGTCGCTGGTCTCCACGTGTCTCTGAGGCCAATGGCAGAGCTTGATGGCTAAAGTTTGAAGACAGGACCTTTTTGAAGTGGAGAGGTTTGGGTTAGAGTTTGGAGTGTTTGGCTGTGCTTCTTTCAGGCAGGATGATGTAGAATGTAGAAGGTGGGCATTTTAAAAAATTCCACCAATTCGAGCTTGGCAGCTGTCTGTGAATTACTGTGATTTACCAATACAGATTTTCGTATAGTTTTAAATATATTTTCCACTTCCTAGAAATAACAGGCAGGAATAAAAAGCATTAACTTGCTTCTAAAATTATTTTCGATCAACAGAACCAGCTAGCACTTAAGAAGAGGAGGTTTTGTTTTGTTGCATTGTCAATATAATGGAAAAAGACAGCGGCAACAGAGACAGTGAGAGCAACCTTTGGTGGGTGCTAACAAATTGGGAAAAGAAAAAAGAGGAAAAGAGTGGCCAAAGGGGGGGATGGTGCTCAATCAAAGCCCAAGACAGCACATAGAATGCAACAGTAATAAGACGAAACTCAAGACTCTCCTTCTGTTAGAGAAACACCATCACTACTTTTTAGTCCTTCCCCCAACCCCTCACTGGGTCCATTGTCCTGCATGTCCAAGCTGAAACAGCAGCATCCCCTTGCTCTCCCAGCAGCCTCTGTCCTCTCAGCCCTCCAAAGGCAACTCCCCAACTAATCCTTCTGACAGGTCCTGGAAGGTCAAGGATATTTGTTTAGAGAAAAGCGATTAACGTGTAAAACAACTACAGGTCCTTTGACTGCCCTTCCAAAGTGACTGAAAGGGGGGGTCCAAGGAAACTGGCTCCCATTTGAGAGAGAGAGAGAGAGAGAGAGAGAGAGAGAGAGAGAGAGGAGGAGGCAAGATGGAGACAGACAAAGAAAGACAATGGGTGGAGGTGGAAAAAGACAAATGAAAACTACTCAGTTGTGGAAAATGGGCAGTGAAGGTTTGGTTAGATTTTGTAAGAAACCTTGGCACCTTCATCTGCAAAACCTTTTTCAGAGTAGAAGAATGAAAATAGTTATCCTACATTCCACTACAGAGAGCCAACTACGCAATACATCATATATACAAAGCATTTAACATCATCAAAAGAGAAGGGAGAAATCACATGATTTAAAATGACTCCGTATCCATGTGGGTTTCCTCTGATTTCCTCCCAAAATCATGTCAGAAGATGGGTTGGCTACTCTAAATCGCCCCTAGATGTGAATGAGTGTGTGAATGTGTGTATGCATCATGACAAGCGATGGACTGGTGTGCAGCTCTGGGTTTGTTCCCACCTTTGCACCCAGCGTTCCCGGGATAAGCTCCAGACCTTGACTAGGATAAAGAAGTTACTGATGATGAATGAATGATGATGAAACAAAGAAAGATACAAGGAAGTTGAGAAGCAAGAAGAGAGTAAAGTAACTCTGAACAGAAAAAAATAACAATAAGAGAAAATCTCAGTGAAAGAACAGACTTTTATCCAGAACCTCTTATACATCATGAACAGTAAAAATCTATTTGCTTGGCCTGAATGAAACAACTCAACTGTTAACTGATTGGAGCATCCAGAGTGCTTGAAATTCTAAAAGGAGATTTTTTCCTCTTCTTTATCCAGTTATTTCAGGTGTCTGCTACCTGTTTGTTGTAATAATAATAATAATAATAATAATAATGATAATAATAATAATAATAATAATAATACTTTCAATGCTAACGTTTGCACCAATCAAGGAAGAAGGCAACTCATTCACAGCCTTTACTGGACGTGGAATTTTAGCTCAAGACACTAATTTACACAAACTATATGCTGAAAATGTCACCCAATACCAAAACTCTACATTTCAGTCTCAAAATCTAGATATTCCTACTTTGAAACAAAAATCCCAAGTTCAAAAAAACCTGCCTGTAAACCATGTTGTCTACCTAAACTTCTGAAGCTACCACAACAAAGCAAACCACCACCACTACCACCACAAACAGACGGCATATGACTATGAATAATACCACGTTGTCATGAAGCAAAACATAAACAAAAACAAAGAGCACATGGAGTCGGGGGATAGTGCCCATTTCCAAATTACAGACCAGTGCTGAGGATTCACCACTGGCTTTTTGTGAGACGGATGCCTGTTTGTTTGAGTAACAGAAAATGATTTCGTGTGGTCTTGGTTAACCAAAGTTCAGGAACGGGATGCTTGGTGATCTCACTGGATGAAACAATGGAAAATCTCTGGAGCACATTACCGGTTTGAAGTAAAATCATAACAAATCACTTCGGCACTTAAATGGTGCAAATGAACAGATGAGGCCAACCTGAATTTTTATTGCAATTACAAAAATGACAAATGTCCAGGTCATGGTCATTGACATGACACGTAGACACCAATCTATAGTATCTAGGCGACATTTCTATAGTGTAAAATCTCAGGTCAAAATAAAGACTCAAAGAGACAATGATATGCAATAATGACTTACAATATTCACTGACAGCTGGTTGGCAACCAAGACAAACATATTCATTCAAGGATATTTGGGATTTTATTAAATATATAAGAGCAGAGAGAAATTATTAACAGTGGGAAAATATGGTACTTGCCTGCACATCTGAAGCTTTGAGCAGTCAGGCCTTTCTCTACAGCCAAACAAGTCAGAATGCTCAGGAAGCTTGTTGTAACAGACTGGCGCTTGGTTCTCTGGGCCTCCCTTTGGCGACGTTCTCGGGCTGGTCTGCTCCTCATTAGCACTCCAGATGGCGCTATACGGCTGCTCTCCCCTTGAGGTCTCTGGGCAGCCACGGCTGTGCGCAGGGCCTCCACCCAGTCCTGGGCCTGGGGCTCATTCTCAGCCCGCAGACGCAGCACCTCATCCGGGAAGATGGCCTGGAAGTGGGCACAGACTCCTCCATCAGCCTCATCCCGCTGCACAGCCAAGCAGGAGGCAAGAGAATACCGCAGCACGGGCTCGCACACTGGCCCTCGGCCCTCGGTTTGGAAGGCCTGCAGTTGGGTGCGGCTGAGCACGAAGGTGAAGGCGCTCCAGTTGTTGAGGTCGCTGAGTTGGTACAGGAGGCCTACTTTGAGCACATCAGCGCAGTGCTGGGTGAATAGTGGCAGGGCCTTGGGACGGACTAGTGGACAGGAGGTTGGCAAAGAGACTGCATTGGGATCCAGTTCATGGGGATTTGGAGAAGCAGAAGACGACAGTTCGCCCTTACGATTAGTTGGACGGGCAACCAGGACACGTTCCCAAAGGAGCCGGCGCCACTCCAGAGCCTCCCACTGGCAGGGAGTACGGAGCTGCAACCGAGTGCTGTTGAAGAAAAGAGCCTGTAGCACGCGCCCGTCCTGAGGCTGAGGCGCACCCACACTCTGGCAATGAGACAGTGACAGGGCTGTACACAGCTGCCTGTTCCCACTGCTGTCCAGGCTGTAGACCCGCAGCTCGCAGGGCGTGAGCTCCACATGGCAGGTATTCCAGCGGCCCCAAGGTCCCTCCCTGTGCTCCAAAATCCCCTGTTTTACCAGACTAGTGGTGCTCTCCTTATTGCCTGAGAAACCAAAAAAGAGTGTGATAGAACAATTTTTTAAAAACCTATTAAATGCACAAACATAATGCTCAAAGTTGCTTTATTATTCACTACCTAGTGCAGCATTTTCTTGGAAGCATACTGAAACCTCTTGGAACCAATAACTGTTGGAAGTAACTAAGTAACGCACTGCATTATTGTCTCCTATTTCCTTCCCAACAACCACATCTTCCTGGCTGGTCATTTCCATCAATAATACTGGCGTCACATCAACTGTACGATGCTTAAAAGGTTCAGAGCAGCTGATGGCAAACAACAGTCATTTGTACAACTACGCATGGGGCATAATTGTGGAACAAAGACTCTACTCTTGCCCACAGTCAGCTGGTTCAATCAGTTCGTCACTGAAAAGTCTCTGTTAAGAGGGTAGGATGCTCATGTTGGTGAATAACGGATGATATTTCGCTACACGCTATCAGTCCGTCAAGTCGTTGGGCAAGTACTTTCGCAAGCATTCCTTGTGACCTCATCAGGAAGAAATATTGTTTGCAAGGCTACTGTGCAAACAAAACGGCCAGAAAGCGACCCCTAATCTGTGGCACTCCTTTTCAGTCCTTCCTCTCTCAGCCCACCCCCCCCCTCGCTCCCTTTTTTATCTCTATTCACAGCAACCTTCTTCCACACACTTCCTTGGCTGAGGCAGTACCAGGTTTCCTCTCAAGTCTATGAATCTCGTGTAGATGGGGGATTTGGAACCAGTGTGATATGTTTCAGTATGCTGGAACTTAACAGAGGTCAAATGGAAGGTTTAAAAGCAATTTCCCCAAATGTTGTTCTTAGGTCTTATCTTTGGTTTAACATTCTCTAACCCCAATGCACATAATGAACCATCCCTTCCCTCTCTCTGTAGGATACTGTAGGCTGAGCTCAGTTGGGTCAGTTATGGGGCATCATCAGGTGCCGAGGGGCGTGTGGTATGCTCTAGCCTTGTGGAACCTCTTTCTGGAGGCTGAAGTGCTTCCTTCATTTTAAGAGCTTCAAAAAGAGCATTGGAGATCATATTCAGGGAAAGGGTCATTATTAATTTAATGCTGGTGAAAAAGTGGCGCATGCTGACGTGACTCAATTAGGAAGTCAGTGCTGTGTCATGGAGCGATGCAAGAGTGTAAAAGAACTTTATATAAAACCCAGTGCACCCTCTAAATGATCTTATGAATGTACCTGGCTGATACCAGAAGCAATCATTTTAAATAATTTATTATTTCAAGGATGTGGAAATTGACTGGGTGATGACAAGGTTGTTGTGCTGATGTAAATAACTTACGTCATCGTCTGACCAATTAACATGCAAATGTGCAGACATGCTTCACTGTGTTTCTGTTACTTTGTCCTGCCTAAAGGCTGCTAGATCAAAATTAATAGCCTATTCCCCCCCACCCCACTTATTACTAACGCCACAGTGCACCAAACAAGCACGGGGCACAACCAACAATCAAAGCTGACTTTCTGTTAAAACCAGCAACACAGCCGCAGCAGTGCCTAAAGCATTAGAACGTCAATCTCCAAAGGCTGTAATCAGACTAAGACAGCAGGGCTCACGTAATGCAATGGAAAACAGTAGTTTAAAATACGGATTATAATCTTTGCGTTTGGGGAAACAGGAATACCGGCCTGTAGGCGGTACGTTGTACAGCCACAGCAGCTCTCAAGTTACACCAAACCAATCATGATGGGGTTTGGCATGTTTAAACTCTCTAGTAGTGACCACTTGAAGGATGAGACTGAACCGGCTTTGAGAGAGATTTTAACGTTAACATTGACCCAGGTTTGATTCCAGTCCTGAATCGTTTAAAAATGATAAAACAAGCTACAGTTAACTGAACCTGATATAAAACTGAAAGAAAACAGCGTGGAGATGGGAGTTGTCCCGTTATTGCAGTCAACACATCCATCAGGATTAGAATCTGAAGAACACTATGCAAATGTCCTTGAGGCATTAGCTCCGAGATACTAATAAATAAGCGGTCATTCTACCATGCTATTCACTACTATATCCCTCTTTTCTCCTTGGCACACTCGAACAACAACTGCGTAATTCACATTAGTCTAGACTGTGTCACATTTAGGATAAGAAGTGACAAGCACGACTAGGCAGGTGTAACGAAGCACTCCGAGTCACACAACTGTGGGTTTAGTCTGAGGGCTGCAATTAATCAATTTTAACTGAATGACTGAGCACAGGATTAAGCCTATGCGATACCTTGAAGAAAAGGTGACATTGATTATATCAATGTTGAGCTGCCCCCAAACTGTGCAATTACCTTAATGAAGACTGGCTAGAACAGTTAGCAGGACTGAAAACAGGAGTCCGTGCATTCCCTATGGTCCGGGTCTGGCGTTTCTGCTATTCCTCATGCTGACTAATGCCTTTTCACTCGTATGCTAATCCTCTTAATATCAGGGGTAATTGGGACCCACTCTTTCACAGCATTGTGCTCATTTTGTCACAGAATTACATTATCCTACTATTACCATCTTTGTCGAGGATCTCTTTCATATTCAGATTCGCGCTTTGCCCAAACAAATGAACACAGCAACAAACAAACAAACACGCGCTGACCAAATCCAGGCACTTGTGGCCGTAATACTGCTAATGAAATCTAATCAACTTGGCCCTAACGTCTACTCGATCTAATTTCTTTCCCTTTGATAAAAAGGAGACGTAGCTGAATGATTGTTCAAGCAACAGGTGAGAGACTGTAAACAGAAGTATAGACATGGCCAAATGCAGGTGTGTAGTGGGAGACGATAAATATATGGGAGGATGACAATAAGGGATAATAGAGATAAATAAAGGAATGAGACCCACTGAAGCGCATGAATGGTCACTGTGTATTACCTGAGCAGGTACAAACCATTACAGTGATGGGTCATGAAACTATTATATGGATTATATAACAATTCTTACCTTCCATTTGATTATTTAATGCCATGTTCTTAAGCGTGTTCTTGTCAATAGCTGGCACGCCGCTATCAGTGTACGACCGGTAGTTGACATCTGACCGAGATCTGTTGTGCCCTCGTTTGAAGCCCCCACTGGATGAACTGGTTGAGTTGGTCTCTTTGGCATGGGCTGCCAAATCATTGGTAGAACGTGCTCGGTTCCTCTTCCCGTTCTTTAGGCCTAGCACACTGAAGGACGTTTGTTCAGCCCAGGCTAGGTTGTGAGACGATATCTCCGGCTGTTCCCCAGTGAGCAACCCCCATACCCCACTGGAGTTCAACTTGTCCAGAGTCAACACCTCTTTTAGTTTGGGAGGGTAAACTTGTCCAGTTTCTTGAGCACTGTTCAAGCAGTGCAGGTAATCCTCTGTCGCCTCAAGGGCTGGACTGATGTCCTCAACCTCTGATCCCTCCATCACCTCCGAAGTCTAAGCCCCAAAGAAGAGGTAGAGGAACAGAGAAGGCAGATGGATTCTTTGTAATTGTGAACTTCAGAAGGAGAGGATCCACATGCCTCAAGGCCACAAAGATGCACCATCTGCCGTCTAGGCCCAAAAAGAAGCCTGGCTAAACTGGCTTTCCTCAAAGGCTGGAATCCCTTCCAGACACCATTAATAAGGCACGGCTTGATGTTGCTGTCTCTGTTGATTTAAGAAAAGTGGTGGCTAAGAATGGTGGTTTGATCCCATCATGGCGTTGTTTAGCCTAGGTGTTGCATGCGTTCATGTCAGGAGGCAGCAATATCTCAATGAAAGGGACTGAAATGTGGTGTACGGAGCAATGGTCCACCCAAGGCTTCAACATCCTGCATGAAAGTAAATTGGACAAAAGCACATTAGATTCTCCCGCTGGTCATTATAGACTTCTCCTGTTCGAACATCAAGGTCTAACATAAGAAGGGTTCACATTAGTATCATATGACTGCAGCTACTGCAACAAACATGTTTCAATATTTCCTGACTCAGCGATTAGAAAGCCAGCATCCTGGCCTGGTTTAGTCATTTCACTTGCCTGGAGAATAAGCACTTTACCTGGTTTTGGAGGTGGTCAGATCATCTCGTTGTTCTGAGGTGGGGTTCTCCACTGTCTGTTGCTATTTCTTTCTATGTGATGCTGTCCTCTGCCCAGACTCTTGCAGGTTTCCCGCTCTCTCACACTGACATCGATTTCCTCTGCCTGTGCTTTCTGCCTCATGGTCTTTCACTTTCTTAAGGCCATGCATTATTTAGAGGGTATTACATCACCTCTGGCCAATGCCGGAACAGCACATTCAGCATCCCTGGGGGTGTTTGTGAGAAAGAGGGATGGATTAATGGATAAGGGATGAGCTCAGGAGTTTGCTGCAGCACACGAGTTTCTGCATTTTATACTGAGCTCAGATCTAACAGAGAACGGTAACTTAATCCTCCGTCCAAGAAACCATTTGAAACACGCTAAACCTTAACAAGGTGACACAAGGTGACACACAAAGCAGGGGCAGTCGTATCAGCTACAAAATACGCCTCAGCCAAATGACATCTTGGCCACAGTCGATAGGTGGTGACAGCGCATTAACAGCATTTGACAAATCTGAGACACATTTGCTGCCACAAAACTGGCAGGATGCATCATCGAGGTGCTGGAATTGAAGCCTCCTGTAGAGATGCAGAGGCACGTTCTATTTTTAGCTTTCTCCCAGCACGTATTCCCACTCATCACAGTTACACTGGCAGAGCAGGATTCTACGCTATGTGTCTACATATGTACAGTCTGGTGTTTGGACAATAATTATGCGAAGGACGCCTTCTTCAAAAATAGAGCATAAACTATGTGGGCAAAAGTTTGTGGTCACCTGACCATCATACCTACATGTGTTTACTGGACATCCCATTCCAGATTTAGTCCCCTCTTTGCTGTTATAATAACCTCCACAATTCTGGGAAGGCTTTCTACTCGATTTTGAGGCGTGGCTGTGGGGATTTGTGTTCATTCAACTACAAGAGCATTAGTGAGGTCAGATATTAATGTCGGGTGAGGAGGTCTGGGGTGCAGTCGGTGTTCCAGTTCAACCGAAATTGTGTTCAGTGGAGCTGAGGAGTTCTTCCACTCCAACCTTGGCACACCATGTATTCATGGAGCTCGCTTTGTACACAAGGGCATTCTCATCCTGGAGCAGGTTTGGGCCTTTTAGTTCCAGTGAAGGGAAATTGTTATGCTACAAAAGACATTCCAGACAATTGTGTGCTTCTAACTTTGTGGAAACAGTTTGGGGAAGAACCACATATGGGTGTGGAGGTCAGGTGTCCACATACCTTATAGGCCATATCGTGTATTTTATAGATTATATCCAAGCCCAAGGGTTTAAATTGGACATTTTTTAACAATGGTCTTGTCTTTGTCCTTTCTGTCAGTTGTACTCTCCATATTTATGAGTCTGATGGTCTGCACATATATTCCTAAACTCACACTAAAGGTTAATCACACCAAAGGGACAGGCATGAGGACATACTGTAAAATGAACAGAAATTATTTTTCATCTGTGAGCTTTCCCAACAGAGTGTTTTGATCAAATGGAGGGGTGATATCCAGGTGCTATCCACCATACTGCAACGGGAACTTGCTTAGGGTTGATTGCACGATCACCTGATCAATAATATTTGCATTGACAGTTACAATTTTGCATCAGTTAATTCCCTTGCAGCAAATGAAATGCAAAACACTAAATGTTCTCTCAGTCTGGGTAAAGAAAACTAATAAGATTCCAGCATCCCCCCCCAAAAAAAAAAGACATGGTAAGTAAAATCTCTTAGGTGAGTTCGAGACCGAATTTATTGTTTATACATCAACAAACATCAAAATCACCCAGTACACAGCAGATGTTAGCGCTGACTAATGTGAAACCTCAATCATAGATCAGAAAAAAAACAACAACAACAAAAAAAAAATCCAGAACACTGACATGGCAAAGAGAAATTGCTAAAATCTAATCTAATCTAAACCCCAAAACATCTCAAACTCAAACACATTCAACACAGCTGAGAGATATACAGCCATGTAGATGTAGCATAATCAACAGCCACAGCAACTACACCGTCTTCAGTCAAGTAACTGTAACACACATCATATAACATAAATATAAATATGAGTAGTCTTAAATAAAGTTTAGTTATCCTACGCAGTATTTTTCTTATCTTTTCTTTTCAAAACATGCAAACAATATGTTCACAAAATGAAAAAAAAAAAATATTCAAACATAAAATTTTTAATAGTATAGAGTGAGGGTTTGTCCAATTTTGTTCAACTTATAACGTAATCTAAACATCAAATACACATTAGAGATTGTACTCATTAAGTTTGGGAAATATTCATATAAATAAATAAATACATTTTATTAAGTTACACAGATTTAACAGAATATGAGAAACACTATGTCCATTGAGCTCCAATCGACCCAGCGTCCGTTTCTAATAAACTAAGTGGGGATTCAGCCATTTTCCCAGAAAAGATTAGAGATCTTTCGAGGACTGGACATTTGATATACAAGTTACTATTCATATGTTGATGATATTTTATTTTTTCAATAAACATCATTCATTTATTTATTCGACTTCAGTAACCACTTTATCCTGCCAAGGGGCGCAGTGGGATCCAGAGCCTGCATATGAGCCTAAACCAATGCACACCTGAGGAAAATACATGAGAATGTACAAACTGGAGCTGTGAGGTGGGAACACAACCCGCACTACCGTGACACCCACAATAAATATCGCTTTTTCCTAAAAGTGCCATTTTATTTTACTGTCACATTAACTCCAGGTTTTCATTTTTGAACAGTGGCCTAAATATAAAAGTCAAAAAAGTCATGCCGGTGAAAGATTTATATACACAGGTCAGCTGTGTACCCGTCACTTTAACCGCAGCAGAGATGTAGACAAGAGAGATGTTTTTCTCCTCCATATACTAGTGGGTCCTCTGCTTCGTATGGCTCATATGTAGTCATAAGCTTCATTTATCTGCACTCATCTACACAAGTAACACTATTTAAACAAAAATGTAGGCCATGCCCAAACTGACCACACACACACACACACACACACACACACACACACACACACACAATTGTATAGACTGCATTTGGATGCTGTAGCATTATAATTTCCTTTCACTGGAACTAAGACACCCGAACCTGTTCCAGCATGACAATACTCTTTTTGTACACAAAGTGAGTTTGGAGTGGAAGAACTCGAGTGAACCCTGACCTCAACCTCACTGAACACCTTTTGGGATGAACTGCACCCCAGACCTCCTCATTCGACATCAGGGCCTGATCTCACTCATGCCCTTGAACACAATTCCCCACAGCCACGCTCCAACATCTAGTGGAAAGCCTTCCCAGAAGGGTGGAGGTTATTCTAACAGCAAAGGAACGAGATGTTCAACAATCACTTATGGGTGTGAAGATCAGGTGACCACAGACTTGTGGCTGTAGAGTGTGTATATTATATATGTAATATATACAGTATGTGAAAAGATTGTTCTTAATCCTATCTTTCTTAAAGAACATTCATTAAGGGATTTGGGCTATTTCGCTTTTTGGTTTTTGCTATATTTGTAAGAATGTTAAAAAAAAAAAAAAACATTTTTTCTCCATTTAAATTAAAACCGTGAAACCAAGATATATTTGAGACTAGATTATCATAGATTAAAAGATTTCTAGATGAAAAGAGGAGTATAAACTGGGAGCTTGAATGTTGTCTTTTTACAACACCACATCAGCACACAGTCAAATGAATAACTTGATGCCAGCTAACAACACAGCAGCTGTTTACAATAAACACAAGAGCATAGAAAGAAAAGAAAAAAACCAAACATGAGCTACGACATGGAGAAACAGTAAGATACAATTTACTACACATGCAAGTTTTTGTTCCTAATCTCATTTTGTGTTCTAGCTAACGGATCATCACCGGCATCTCTACACAGTCCAGATAGAGAGCTAGCTATTCGCACTGTTAGCATAACAGTACCGAGCTAACAGCTAACTGTCACGTACATCCTTGAACAATGACATTTCCTTCCCATGATCATGTATTACACAGAGCACCCGAACACATTTCCATCCAGTCAAACATGCTGAAATTACATCCTATAGGAAGTCAAAAAGGCGAATATTCCGTGTCCATATTTATGCGGTAATATATTCTAATGACTCACCTGAATGTGTTTACAAACTGTCATACTCCGCTGTGCAGCACAAACGCGCCCCGGCGGAAACTTGAGCTGGCGGATAAATGGTTCCGCTCGCCTTATCGTTGCGTCCTGTAACTAATCTTCAGTGAATACTACTCTGCTAAAAGTTTGTGGACACCTGACATCACACCCATATGTGCTTGTTCCATCCATCCGTCCATTTTCTGTACCGTTTATCCTACAGGGTTGAACCTGGAGCCTATCCCAGGGAGCGTCGGGCACAAGGCAGGGTACACCCTGGACAGGGTGCCAATCCATCGCAGGGCACACTTACACACATTCATATACTATGGACAATTTTGACATGCCAATCATCCAACAATGCATGTCTTTGGACTGGGGGAGGAAACCGGAGTACCCGGAGGAACCCCCGCAGCACAGGGAGAACCAGCACACTCCACACACACAGGGCAGCATACTGCTGTGGGAATCGAACCCACAACCCTGGAGGTGTGAGGCAGATATGCTAACCACTAAGCCACTGTGACCCTACCACAGAATACAGTACGCTATAAATAATTCCCTTCACATGTACATAGGTAGTTTGGAGGTCACCATCACTTCACTGTCACACAGAATGGCTATTGGTCTAGAAGTGTAGTTAGTTAATGCCCCAAATGCAGGACTGCAAAAATTCAAATATCTTTTTTGATTAGATTATGCTACACTATATGGCCAAAAATATGTGAACACATGACTGTCACACCCATATGTGAGTCTTTCCCAAACTCTTGCCACAAAGTGGCACAGAATTGTCAAGAGTGTCTTTTGTAGCATTACAATTTCCCTTGGTTAACACATGTACAGCCATAAAGATTTTTATGGCTAAATCCATGTTTTCTTTGAGAATTAGTGTTGGAAAATGATTTTAACAAATGATGTTTCATTTTGCAGAAATTATAAGGGCTAAATGGTACACCAATAGTGGAATCACCCACACAGCAATGCTTTATGTCACTCAGAAATACAAACTTCTGGGATTAACTAAAAATATGGGCTCATCTTCCATAGTTCACTCAAATTTTAAAGTTTTACATCTCCAGGTGTCTAATCAACACCTCATGTCATATATTTAAACTATCAACAAGTTGATACCATTAACTCTGTATGTACAGTGTTCCTTAGTGCCACCAGAAACTATATCACTATTTCTTTTATTTTGTTTTACCTCTCTCTCTCTCTCTCTCTCTCTCTCTCTTGCTCTCTCACTCTCTCCTTCTCTCTCTCTCTCTCTCTCTCTCTCTTTCTCTCTCTCTCTCTCGCTCTCATGCTCTGTGTCTCTCATCCTTAAAGGGAACAGTTGTTTCCATGGGGATGGCAGAGGCGCTCTACTCTTCAAAAGTGAGCAGAGCAGAGGTAGCTGGCCCTTTTGTGTTGGAGAAGAGAGCACGCAGCTACACTGGCCAGATGAAAGCCCTGCCATCCTTAAACCCAATCATAATTTAGTCGTCAGTGCAGGAGGATGTAATCAAAAATACAGAGAGAGCGCACAAACACAGTGAAGGGGAAATAAAGAGAGGAGCCACGTCTGGGTCAAGAAATATCAGAGAGGAAAAGAGAGTGAGAAAGAAAGAGAGAGAGAGAGAGAGAGAGAGAGAGAGAGAGAAAGAGAGTGGGAGAGAAAGAGAGAGAGAGTGAGAGAGAAATAGAAAAAGAGAGAGAGTGAGAGAGAAATAGAGAAAGAGAGAGTGAGTGAGAAAGAGAGAGAGTGAGAGAATGAAAGAAAGAGAGAGAGAGAGAGAGAGAGAGAGAGAGAGAGATGGGGTGAATAAATATCAATAAGATAAAGAAGCAGTGTTCTAGGCGAAGGCTTCTTCTGCTTCAACCTTTTTCCTGAGGCTTGGTGTTATGAAAGTAGGATATGTGTTTTGAGAATCCAGCATTAAAGCAACAGGATGCCCTTACAATTCCCATGCAAAGAACTTTTCTCTTTCTCTAAACAAGTCTTTTTATTATTATTATTATTATTATTATTATTATTATTATTATTATTTCTGCAATCATAATTGAAATTGTACCTATTAATTATATGATCAAATTATCTATATTTTCGGGGGCGGGGGGGGGGGGGGCGTTTCCTTTGTCCCCCAAAAACAACAGCAGGTGCTCTTAATCCCGGAAAATATACACCAGTTAAAAACATTTTTAGCAGAACATTAGTAAAAGGCAAATATGTAAACATGATTTTCAGGTAAACTGTCACATGTTGGATATCATCACCTAATGGCTTAAACCATTCAGAAATAATCTTTTAACTTGAACTTGGGTCAAATGTTATGTAAATGTTGAATTTCTGCAAACAGCCATCTGAAGGATTACCATTTCATATTTGTCGTTAATTTCACCATTTCAGCATTGAGCGCTTTGACCCTTTATAATGGTGCAGCCGTTTGAAAAGGTCCTCTCTCCTGCACTCCTCCCTCTCTTTCCAAATGTCACTTACAGGGGCAGGCTGACTCCCCTAATAGACTCTCAAAAAAGAGGAAGGGGGGAGCAGGAAGACAAAAAATAAGAGATTCTACTGGGGTGTTTTTTTTTGGAGCACATTAGCATTTAGCGTGATTTCACATGCAACTCGATGTGTGTCAGGCGCAATATGGAGTCCGTGAGTTTACAGCTGGGGCTCACATCACCATTATCCCTCCACAATGGCGCAGAGAGGAACTTATTTGAAGCCATTAGCCGAGGCCTTCATGTCCTTCATTAGAGGGGCTTTTTTGAAATAAGCCAAGACAATGAGCACACAGAAAGAGGAATGAGGGGGAGAGGTAGGGAGGGGAGTTCACAGATTTAAACAAGTCCCCATGATAATTACTGTATTTCTCCTCTGTGGCCTGAAAGAGACTTGAATAATGTTTCTTTTCCTGCAAGGGACCTGGACAATGGACGTTCGGCTAGCTTCAAGCACTGCCGGCTTCGGCCTATTAGCCTGCAATCTTCTAGCTACTCTTCTAACCCTCCCCCCCGTCTCCATCCTCCCCCTTCTCCTCTGCAACCTCTCCACTGACAGAAAGCCTCTTAATGACATCCAGGCAAATTTGCAGTTCAGCCACCAAGAGTAATTCAAGGGCTCAGAACCACAGAGCATAAGTGATATCTATCGGACTTTAAAAGAAAAGCCAAACATAAATTTGACTTGATCTGCACAGTTTAGGTCTTGGCTGAAAAATTGTACGTTTTTGGTAATAGATACATCTCAGAAATGTTGTACAATATATGGCCAAAAGTATGTTGATGCCTGACCATCACAACCATACGTGCTTGTTGAACATCCCATTCCAGATTTAGTCCACCCCCTTTTGCTGTTCTAATAACCTCCACTCTTCTGAGAAGGCTTTCCACTAGATTTTGGGGCATGACTGTGGGGATTTTTGTTCATTCAGCCACAAGAGCATTAGTGAGATCAGGCACTGATGTCAGGTGAGGAGGTCTGGGGTGCAGTCAGTGTTCAAGTTTATCCCAAAGGTTTTCAGTGAGGTTCAGTTCAGGGCTCTGTGCAGGACACTCAAGTTCTTTCACTCCAAACTTGACCAACCAGGTCTTCATGGAGCTCGCTTTGTGCTTCCCTGGAATGGGATGTTCAACAAGCACATATGGATGTGATAGTCAGGTGTCCACATACTTTTGGCCACATAGTGCATTTTATCTGAAATATGCACAGGTTGTTCTGAAGGCCACTTTACTTATATTCCTGTCCTTTACCTTTATATTACATACAAACTTTGCAAATGTAATATCATTAGGAAACAAATGTGAAATCATAAAAGCCTTGCCACATGTTGCCAGAACTTTCTTTTCTATCGTACAGAAAAGAAAGAGAGATAGCATTTATATCCAGCGACATCACTCTAAGCTTCTTCTGGAGGAAAATGTACCCCTATAACCAACCCCTCACTAATACACACGTATCACACTCACACCAGGTGTCACAGACTTTCCATTTCATCTTAATAACACTCTGCTCACAGCAGCACAACAGCAATCTTTATTGCCACCCCGACTTGAGAACGAGTCTCCATTCTTATGAATCAAACTCAATTTTCCCAGCACAATAGTGTCCGCCTGACTTTTCATATCTTTCTTTGGCTCCTGGCATTCGCAGCACTGGCTCTGCTTGCATGTCACCGCAGGATTACCCAGCTTGGCAATATCTAATCACGTCAAGGATCCTTAAAGCACTATAGCATCCACACATTTGGGCACAGCAATCAGCAGCAGGCTGTCTCATATCGTACATACATGAAACAAATATGGGATGCGATTCTTTTCTTGAAGGTAGTCAATGTGAGAGATACTGATGTCTTACACGCTCAGACTGAGCTAGTATGTTTTATATAGTAAATACGCAAAGAGACAATATGTTTATATAAAGCTTTTCATGCTGTAGTGTTGATGCTTATCTTGAAGCCAGAAGCAGAAATGAACAATAATTCCAGTGCTGCCCTCAGTTGGACAAAACAAGTCAACACCACAGATTGTTTAAAGCGCACCTATTATGGTTGTGAAACATGCCTAATTTTATTTTAAAGGTCTCATACAATAGATTTACATGCATACAAGGTAAAAAAAATAAATAAATAAAAAACAACACTTTAACGTGCTCATAATTTAAACTGCCGCATTACCTTTTTTTCTCCCCAGTGTCACAAATGACTTGTTAAATGATTCGTTCTAAAGGATTCGTTCTAAACTCCTCCTTTCAGAGAGCACACTCTGCTCTGATTGGTCAGATGTCCCAGTCTGTTGTGATTGGTCTACCGCTGTCAGCATGTTTCAAAAAGGAAACGCCCACTACCATAACGTGTTTCAGGTCTGTCTTTTCGCGAGCAGCCGATAAAGACGAGAGGCAGGGCTTTTTGTTACAAACCTACGTAGGTTAGTACAGGAAGTAAGTCTAGAATTACTAACGACTCGTTTCAGCTGTTCAGAATCGCTTCCTTCTTTTAGGAGCCAATAACTCCGTTTGTTGTGCGCTTAGATTTTTGAAACTTTTCAGACTTTTTTACATTCATAAACAGCTCTAACACACACCACATGAAAGGTAATATCTGAAAAACCATAATAGGTGCATTTTAAGAGCTGAACATTGAAACTGGAAAAAAAAATCCTTAAGAATAAGTCGACAATTTGTGGTCCCATTTTTTTTATTAGCCTAAGACTAATAATAATAATAATAATAATAAATTCTAGAAAACATGATGGAAACGCATTTTCAATGAATTTATTCCACTGTTGATGGGTTTTATACGTTGACATGATCTATGAAAAGACACCACACACATACACACGTATATAAGGCAACAAGTGTTCGAAAACCATGACACAGCCTCACAGCCTGGCCAGAACATGTCCTACATAATTTACTGCCTAGGGAAATGTAAAAATGTCAATTTGTTATGTTGTTACAATTGCAATATAAACTTGACAACATTAAAACAATGCCTTAGATTGAGCATAAATCTGACACATCGAATGTATTCAAATTAATATAGTAAGTACAGGATTCCTAGTTGGAGCTAAAACAGTAAAAAAAAAAATATATAGTGCTGTATGTGTTTATGCCATCTCTAACCCTTTAAAACGCTTTGTACCCTTTCATTTCTTCCTCCTGAAAGTGCCCCCGTCTGGTAGTAGTGGTATGGTCCTGTGTGTCTTTGCACAGACCAGGAGACGAGGTTGACCATGCCTGTGGATTGGCACTGGACGAGGGGTTGAGATCTGAGTGCGTCAGTCCTGTGAGTCTGAGTGTGTTGAGTATAATGGACGGCTTCACAGTTTGGGTTGGCTCAACAGCTTGACCTTCAGATTCTCCGCCAGCTTGTCCAGGAACTCGAAGGTGTTCAGGTAGTCCACGCGCTGCACACTGAGAGAGTAAGACAGGAAGATGTCACGGCTTTTCCTCAATCCTTGGCAACATTTTATTGCGTTCATTTTATTTAGTTAAAAAAATTCACAAAAATACTCTGCTCTCTCAATCAAACAACACAGAGGTTTATCAAAAAAATAGCATTGAAAATGTCCATTTCCACCATCAGGGCAATAATTAAGAAGTTCCAGTCAACTGGAAATGTTATGAATCAACCTGGAATTGGACGTGTGTCTATATTGTCTCAGCATGGTTTGAGTGGCCAAAAAATATCCAAAGATCACAGCTGGAGAATTACAGAAGTTAGTTGTGTCTTGGGGTCAGAAAGTCTCCAAAACTACAATCTGAAGTCACCTACATCACCACAAGATGTTTGGAAGGGTTTCAAGAAAAGCATCTATTCTCATCTAAAAACAAACTCAAGTGTCTTCAGTTTGCCAGACACTACTGGAACTTCAAATGGAATCGGGTTCTATGGTCAGATGAAACCAAAATAGAGCTTTTTGGCAATAAACACCAGAGGTGGTTTTGGTGCACACAGAGAGGTAGCCATGTGGAAAAGCATCTCATGTCCACGGTTAAATATGGTGGTGGCTCTTTAATGTTTTGGGGCTGTTTTTCTGACCTGGAAATTTTGTTAGGCTACATGGCATCATGGACTATCAAATATCAACAGATATTAAATGAAAACCTGACTGCCTCTGCCAGAAAGATTAAAATTGGCCGTGGTTGGATCTTCCAGAAGGACAATGATTCAAAACATACATCAAAATCAACACAAAAATGGTTTACTGACCACAAAATCAAGGTCCTGCCATGGACATCCCAGTCCCCTGACTTGAAACCCATACAAAACCTGTGGGGTGAACTGAAGAGGAGAGTCCACCAGTGTGGACTTCAAAATCTGAAGGATCTGGAGAGATTCTGTATGGAGGAATGGTCTCAGATCCCTTGCCATGTATTCTCCAACCTCATCAGGCATTATAGGAGAAGACTCAGAGCTGTTATCTTGGCAAAGGGAGCTAGCACAAAGTATTGACTAAAAGGGTGCCAATAACTGTCGCACACCTATATATAACAAAGTTTTTTTTTGATAAACCTGTGATGTGTTTGCAATTGTTTGATATCCATGAGAGCAGAGTATTTTTGTGAAAAGATCAAAAGGTTAAACAATAAAGACTAATTTTCACAGCCTTCTTTGCTCTTATTTACCAGGGGGGGCCAATACTAGTGGAGGGCACCGTAGGTGGCTGTGGCATTGTTATGATTTGAATGTATGGTGTGACCTTACACTGTTCTTAAACTATATTTATATTATTAAGGAATAAAACAGTGAGCTGTGCTGCTATAAGACAATAATGAACTGTGTGGCATGATGTGAGGAATGTTACCACCCCAAAGTTAATTAGTTTCCTATAAAAGCATGTCCCGAAGTGTCTTCTTCCTCATATATCACATCTGTCTAGGCTAACAATTTTTTTATTAATTTTTTTTTTTTTTAAATGCTATTATTCTTTTTATCTGTTTATAGTTATGTTTAATATCCTGGACCATCCAAAACAAGTTAGTCCCTGTTATGACTTACATGACTTACATTTCGCAGGTTTTTTTTTTGTGATTGTTGTGGCCCAAAATACTTGATTTTGCTGTGGCGATGCAATTTGGCTGAATACGTGTTTTGATGACATCACACGACGCGTCGTCCCAAATCTGTGGAACTTCTGCGGTAATTTTGAAAAACTGCAAGCTTCTCCGAAAATTGCTTGATGTTGCGTTCATTTCTGCAATCGCACAGCCACAAAATCCGTTCCCTCACCGCCTCTTTTATTTCTCTCTTTCTCGAAGTTACTAAGAATATAATATAGTTTGTTACTCAGGAACTTTCCAGTGTCTTTGTGTCTTACCTCTGACTCGTACAAAACTAACACTGGAGACCCCTTCCGAAAATGAGTAATAAATATATCCTCACAGTAAACTTCACTAAAAACAATTACACAGTTTTTAAAAAAAAATCCTAATACATTTATCCGGTGTGTCCACCATACAATCTCGACTTACTTCAAGTTTGACTATAGAATTGATAACGTATTAGAACGTGCGCGGTAACATTAACCCCTCTTGTGCCTTGCAGTCAAACTGCTGTGAGAGCCGTTGTTATAGATAATTAATCCCTACCTTCTGATTACTGGCCTCTACTCCAACATTTGTCTCTATGAATCTGGCATGTGCGAGTGAGAGCTTTAAATCAGTGAATCCGGTGAGCATTAGTGCTCAGTGCAATCCAGCGGAAGAGGGGAGTTGAGACGAGACTCACCTGGCCATGCTCTTGATGCAAATGGCCAGATCTTTGGTCATGAATCCGGCCTCGATGGTCTCAATGCAGACGGCTTCCAGAGCCTGAGCAAAGACCCGTAGCTCATCGTTCTTATCTAGAGTGGCCCGATGCAGCAGCCCTCGCGTCCAGGCAAAGATGGAGGCTGAGGGGAATAACAGATGCCCAGATGTGAGGGTCATGGTTGTGAAAGATTACATATGATTACACAATTACATTACAGGTTGCAAACCAATATAAAAACGATGATGAATACATTTAGAGTGGATGTTGATAAGAAGAAAATTCCTCATTTGAGGTGGGGGTGTGTGTGTGTGTGTGTGTGTGTGTGTGTGTGTGTGTGTGTGTGTGTCTGTCTCACCGATAGGGTTAGTGGACGTCTCCTTGCCCTGCTGGTGTTGGCGATAGTGACGTGTGACTGTGCCGTGAGCAGCTTCAGCCTCCACTGTGCGTCCATCAGGACACACCAGCACACTGGTCATCATGCCCAGAGAGCCGTAACCTGAGCGAAGAGACACAGCAGTTCATCTCAGAACAAAATGTCCATACGAAGAAATCCATAACGCTAGAAAATTTCGTAGAATGAAGACTTATTTTTTTTCCTGTAAGATGTCCTTTCCAAATGAAGAGAAAGAGAAGGGATGATGGTGAATCAGATGAGATATGCGAGTGTGAAGGTGTTTAGGCTCACCCTGAGCCACAGCGTCGGACTGCACGTCTCCGTCGTAGTTCTTACAGGCCCAGATAAATCCTCCATCGGACTTCATGGCCTGGGCCACCATGTCGTCAATCAGTCTGTGCTCATACAAGATGCCCTTAGCCTCGAACTGAGACTTGTATTCCCTAAAAACACACACACATGCACATATTGTTATTTCTTATGCATGTCCAGCAATAACTCAATAGACATGCAGAATCTATTACCTCATGGCTTGTTTCCCTGAATTGTAATTTTCGACTAATGTAGTAGTGCCTTGTAAAATTAAAGATGTAATATTATTTTTTAAAAAAGTGGGTGTGTAATATATATATATATATTATATAGATAGATAGATAGATAGATAGATATACACACACACATACATACAATCGGAGAAATAAGTATTGGACGCGTCAACATTTTTTTCAGTAAATATATTTCCAATGAAGCTATTCACATGAAATTTTCACCAGACATCAGTATTAACTCAAGAAATCTGGAAATATAAAGAATTCACAACATTAAAGACCATAAATAAAGTTATGTGTAATAAAGTGGAATGACACAGGACAAAAGTATTGAACATTCCACTTTAGTACACAGAACTTTATTTATGGACTTGAATGTTGTGAATTCTTTATATTTGTGGATTTCTTGAGTTAATACTGATGTATTATATATATTATTTCTAGATTAATATTACATCTTCAAGATAAATTTTAGCATGTTGCTTGCTTGCAATTTATTTAACAAATCTGTGTATAACAGCATGGTACGAAAGAGGACCGATCATTTCTAACTATTCCGGTAAACTGTTACACTCACAAGTATTCAAGCATGCAGGTGTGCTAATATTCTAATATGCAACTGTGCGAATACTAAATGTAGAAATGTGATATGGCTGGAAGAACTATTATTTTATATAGTATATGTATGCATATGGTATATGCATAATATGGAAATTTAATATATGGATATTTTCCTCACATGATGGAGATCATCAGTCAGTTTTCATGTTAATTTCAAACATGTTAATCTTGAAATGATTTGTCTGTGTCTCCACCTGGTTCGGTGAACATTTACTTCCTTGATAGAGGATGTAGTTAACTTAACCAGTCCATCCAGGAGGTCGCAATTTTGCCATCGCAGAAACGAATCAAGCAAACTCCGCAATATAGGGAGGAGCTTGCAATTTTTCAAAATTATTGCAGATTTGGGACAAGACGCGTCATGTGACATCACCACAACACGGATTCAGCCAAAGCCCTCTTCGATTCACGTGCGTTGAACATGGGTACAGCTAAAAAGTCTCATTTACTAACAGACATCACTGTGAATGACAGTGCAAAACTATTTCGTGTTATTGCAATTTCACCAATTCAAGTAGTTTTCCTCAACAACAAAAATTATCGCAAACTTTGAAAAAAGCTGCAGCAAAATCAAGCTTTTTTGGCTACAACAATCACAAAAACACTCAGCAAAATCCTGATTAATGTTAAATAGTGTTATGATTATTAAGGTTAGAAGATTTTTTTTATTTATTTAAATGACAGAAAATGTTACTCAATATTACAGCTTATGACACTGCCTGGGACTTCTTAGAAAATTCTAGAGCAAAATTTTGTGCTTTGATTGCTACACCAGGTCTTTCAATTCAGTTAGCTGGCATTAAACAAACAAAAACAAAACCAAAATCATCTTTGGGAAGTCTTGGGATGTGTTGACTTACTTCTCATAGATCTCCTGAAAGATATCTTTGAAGCGACCGTCGTATTTCTTGAGGATGGTGTTCTTGGTGCTGAGGTACAGAGGCCAGGCTTTGGACAGCGCCATCTGGAAAGAGCTGTGAGCGAAGTCGCGGATGGACTTGTCTGTGTTGTACATGCCCAGAGCCACGCCACCGGTGCCTGCGGTGGGTCAAACAAGAGAGTCACAGCACTGTATTGCATATTAAAGTCGTACACATCCTGCCATTTTACAGTATTAACTGTTACATGGTTAGGACTGTGTAATGAACTGAGACAAACTATTCCTGATATCACTAAGCAGCATTTTGTGCATGCGGATCTAACTGGAGTGAAAAAAGTCCCTCATTTATACAGTAAAAAGTTCAACATTAATATGCACAATCATTGCCCAATCAAACAAAAACAGAAATACGTTTCACAAGCATCACTCTGTTCCTTAAATCTACACACTGCAGGCAATTCATTGGCTAAACTACTATTTCATCAGCGTAATATTTGTTCATACATGGGTAGGGCACGAACACAAATACAGTCCAGCCCGTGGACAGAAGACTATAAATGGTGCAATATTGACACGGTAAACATGCAGACATCAGCATGGTCGCGTGATCTCATGGGGTCATGAGAGAATAACTCATTCTATGCCTGGGTTAAATACTGTAGGAGGAGTGGACGCAAGATCCAAAATACATAACAGCATGTGGATCCAGGGCAATAATGATAAATAATATGTTCATTTCTGATCCATTGTTTTAAAGCAATGTACCTTCAAAGTCATGGACAACAAAGTTGAGAGGCTTCCCTCCATCCTTGGGTGTGTACGTCATCTCTACTCTTCCAGGCCCAGGAACAACGAAGTCTGTGGCTTTGTACTGAAGCATGAGAGAAGAAACAAGTTGCACATGAGAGAACGATGCAGAGAGTGCTGTGTCAAAGGACAAGAAGGACATCTTGTGGATGACGTCAGAACTACTCAACCCTAAGCAGCAGAGGACATCTAACCAATGCTTATGTATTTTCTAAAGTTAAGCTACCAAAGTCAGTGAATCTGGTTTCTCCAAATATCATAAAAATTGCTATTAACCGTTTAAAAAGTCATTAGCCATTTTATATTCATCCATGTATCAAGTAATAACTAATCATATTTTAGTCATAATGTTTGGGTTTCTCAATTACTTCCAAAATTAAAGCTCAAAATAGGTTTTTAATCCACTGATATTTTGTCCCCTATTCATATGATCTATTTGCTTGCATTAATATACTGTGTATAGTTTTTAAAAGCTACAGTCACTCTGTGATTAAGGAGTGGTTCGATATTGATGCAAAGATTTACACACACACACACACACACACACACACACACACACACACACACACACACACACACACACACACACACAGCACAATATAAGCATATAATGTACAATGCAGAAGAAAAGCGTTTTCCTGTTTGTTTAACTCTTTCTTTCAGTACAATGACGCTCCATTCTGCCGGCCGGAATCAAGTTCGACTTATCAGACATTTTCAGTAAAAATAAAATAATTCATTTGTTTGATCATTGCAAGTCCGTTATAAGATTAGTCAGGATACGGTTGGGTTTCTGTGTATAGAGTATGTGACTCTGTGTTTAGCTGCTGTGAGCAGGGTGATGGGAAAGGGGAGGATTATGAGCCCCCTGCTGGGCGAGCAATTCACACCTCTCCACAATAACACTGGGCAAAACAACGTATACAACTGCCACGATACAATGCTAACATTCAGACCTAGTAGGCTAGGTTTAAAAAAAGAAATACTTATGAAAAACTGAAAATTCTTAAAGCCCAGTGTCTACTACGTTCATACGAGCCATGAACCACTACTGTGTAGTGTGACATCACAAATACATTCAGTGCTAAACACGGGCAACCCCAAAACAGGACCAAATTCAATTTTTTGGCTTCTGGTAAAAAGCAATAAAACATTTTATAAAATGTCAATAAAATGTTTTATTCCTAAATGGGCTGTAATAATCATGGAGCAAATTAATGATGATAATCATTTTATTATTTTTTTCATGCACCCATACATAACCTGAAAGCTCAACAGACATAAAACACCCTCTTTTGTGTTAATGAAAAAATACGGGGGATTATGCTGAGTGCCGGCAAACAGCATCTTTGCATATATAATGAGTGGATCGTTATGGGAACCGCGATTCTCCTGTTTCTTTCAGTCGTACTCTGTTTACTTCAATACATTTCACTCCATCACAAATATCATTTTCAAGCTAATGGCAGGAACAGCAGTAGTAATCATACCATCGTACCATCATGTCACATGACCTCTACTTATCATGCTTATGGAGAAACAGCTTTGGAACACTTCCTAGTCTGGAGTAACCAACGGTAATGAGGGTAAAGGTACAATAGTTGCAGAAGTGGAATCACTGATAAACCATGTGCAACAGAGAAACCTCAGTAACTTGCATCAGTCTGATGCAAACCTGAGAGTGGACTGTGAGTCTGTGGGAACACGAGTTAAGAAATGTGGCACTCGGGACAACTACACATATGCCAGATGTGTTTGTAGCAAGCTACATTATTTCACTACCCCGAAGGCCACCCCATCCCTCTTAATTATTCAACCGTGTTTGAGAAAGGACCAATTTCTAATATATATTTACATCAGGGTACTGAATAGATACTGAGTAGCTGCTACGAGATCGCATACGTACAGTGACTAAGACGCATACATGCTGAAGACTGAAACTGATATACAGAATGTCCTCCAATATCAATATTATACTGAATTCATGCTGTGTATATTAACAAGAAAATGAACACACACTGATGACACCAGCAGTCATTTAAACCTTGTGCATATACATCATAAACAAGAATGTCTTGAGAAAAAAACAAAAACAACAGAAAAAAGCACTCCAATGTTTAAAATTCTCAAGGGAACGTTTCACCCCCTTGTCACTATTCACCCCCTTGAAGTTTCCCACATTTTGCTTTGCAACAACTTGGAACTGAAATGGGCTTTTAATACGGATTATGCTCAAGGACTGTGCTAATCAGCTGGCAGACATCCTAAAAGACATTTTCAACATCTTGAGCCAAGTTATAGTCCCCACAAGCTTTAAAAAACCCACCATCATTCCAGTGCCAAAGAAGTCAATGGTGACATGTCTAAATGATAATCACCCTGTGGCACTGACTCCTGTTGTGACGAAGTGCTTCGAACGACTAGGTCATGAGACGCATCAAATCCGCCCTCATTGCCTCACTGGACCCACTCAACTGGACAAAACCGATCAATCGGTCAGCCTCCAATATTATGGGGTATTGTGTGTAGATTCATGGTATATAATCCCAATTAAGACAATTTCAGTTCCAGACTATAACACTACAGAATGACAAAGTTCAAAACACGGCTGGGGATGAATACTTATGTAACACTACAAAATGTTGAAGTTCACGGGGGTGAATACTTATGCAAGGCATTGTATCATCATACATTACTGTACTGTGTAGGAGATTTTGTACAAATTTATTTATAACTAATTTTTCAGTTAAGCAGGAAATAACACTATTAAAAGAAATCCTGAGTTATGTTTATTTATAATCAAGTTATAAACCGTTGGCTGATTTATGACTGTTACTCGGCTCACCTGGTCTCCGTGGGCGTGCCTACCGATGATGATAGGTTTGGTCCAGCCGGGCACTAGGCGTGGGATGTTCTTGCATATGATAGCTTCGCGGAAGACGGTGCCACCCAGGATGTTCCGGATGGTTCCATTGGGAGAGCGCCACATCTGCTTGAGCTTGAACTCCTCCACACGCTTCTCATCAGGCGTGATGGTGGCACACTTGATGCCCACATTGTAGCGACGCACCGCCTCTGCAGCATCCACCGTCACCAGGTCATTAGTGGCATCACGGTTCTCAATGCCCAGGTCATAGCTGCAATGAGAGAAGGTGTGAATGTGCCACTCTGAATGTAATAATGGAGTGCTGATGTCTGTGTCAAAAGGAAACATTCAGGCATCAAAATATAGCAACACCACATGCATGGTGTTAGATTTCACCGATGTTACTTACAAGTAACAGAAATAGTCAAAGAGTGTACACTGGGATGTACGATACAACAACATGTGATAGAAATACTCTCTAATAGCCTGCATGTACACCTCTAACCTCGTTCAGATCCCCTAAACAGTTTTCGAAACCTCTCTATTCTAATTCTGCCACGTTACTTCACATTACGATCTTCACATGTGCATTTTTATTTTCAGGGCCAATCTTTTTCAGAACTTCTCCAGACAAGATCTGAACTCACTGCTAGTCAGAATTCTCAATTTCCAAAGTCATTCTTAATGTGCAGCCACAACACCAGCTCTAATGATTACTTGTTAAATTTTTATATTTTTTAAAGCAAAGAAAGTAAGAAAATATTTATTAGTATGTACGCAAGTTATTTATAACACATGCTTAACATTGTTAGCATCAAGTGCTGTACATAGTTAAGATCACATAGAAATTTGGTTAAGATCATGGTTAGTACAATATGTACACAAATAATTGTTTCTGAGAAAGATTCCAAGGTTAGGTTGCTTCTTAATGTCTTCTTAAAAAGAGGATTTTCTTTTTCCAGTGGTGGTAAAATTCACTCAGTTTTTGCACAAAAACCTCCAATTACTAGCTATACTCAGTTTGGCTCTTAGGCCTGGTTTTTTAATGTGAGCTGTTTCATATTCTATAGTGTTTACATTCTGCATAACTGGAGAATTACAAGTGACATCCACTAGATGGCACTTCTGAGCCAAAACATACCAGGTTTCCATGGAGACCAGAAAAAGGTTTAGTACAGGGGTGTCCAATCTTATCCGGCTGGTGTGGGTGCAGGTTTTCATTCCAATCAAGTAGGAGCCACACCTGATTCCACCTGTTTAATCGGTTGATCTTAGCTTCCAATCTACTCAGGTGTGGTTTCTTCTTGGCTGGAATGAAAACCCACATCGGCCCTTTCCAGATAAGATTGGACACCCCTGGTTTAGTAGCTTCATGTCAGAAATCACATCTCACCACATATACAGATTCCATCAGTATGTTTTGCAACAATAAGGTTACGAAGGTCTTGGGAGAGCTCTTTTCTTTTACCCATCATGAGATGTTTCTTGTGTGACACCTTGGTAACGAAAAGCCTTTTTATAGACCATCAATTTACTAACCCAGCTCATATTAATTTGCACAGATAGGAGGTATAATTACTTTCTAACTACTTATGGATTTCAGCTGGTTCCTTGCCTTACATTGCTTTTTCTTAGCGTGTTTAATTCTTTTTTTCCTGTGTCATTCCACTTTATTACACATAACTTTATTTATGGACTTTAATGTTGCGAATTCTTTATATTTCCAGATTTCTTGAGTTAATACTGATGTCTGGTGAAAATTTTATGTGAATAACTTCATTTGCAATATATTTACTGAAAAAACGTTGACGCATTCAATACTTATTTCCTCCACTGTGTAATTTAATTATTATATATATATATATATATATATATATATATATATATATATATATATATATATATATATATATATATATATATATATATATATATATATGAGTATAATGCCAATGATATGCCAAATACAACTTGTCTACACAGCTGTAGTCAAGACCTTTTGTGTTATCTAGCTTCTAATTTCCTGTGCTTCTGAGCTCTGACTATTGTGCGGAACTGGTTGTAACCTTTAGCCTATATTCCCTTTCGGCATTCCCACCCCTCGGAGAGAGAAGCACAACAGCAACAACACTACTCAGTGTTATATTTGGTTACAATGTCTTTTAGAAAACTTTTTTTTTTAAAAATAAATCAAAATCAGATGATGACTATCTACATTAATAAATCAGGTTTCTTTAGTCCAGTAAAAATTATTACACTTATTACCATTATTACAGAATTTTCCTTTTAAAAAGAGTAAAGAATTTCATCCGTACAGTTAAAAGATTGGTGCTCAATGTCTCAAAAGTGGCATTCAAGCAGTCCTGGGATTTGAACTTAAACCTTTTAGTCACTACTCTCATCAAAAACAGGACACTTCTATTGTTCATCAAGAGATCTTTGGATCTTGAAGAGTTCTTAGATTTCTACATCGACCCTTTTAAGTTACAGAGGAATCAGGAATGGTTATGACTAATCGTAAATGATAGATTTCTTTCGGATAACCACGCAAAAACTGTAGTTATCCTGAAGAACCCAAGAAAATTAAAGTGGCCCTGCTTTAGTGTCGGCTTACACAATTTAAACATCTCACCTAAACACGTCCGCTCTGAACGCGAAAAGAGGTCAGACAAAATTCCTGTCATATAGAAAACGCTATCCGAATACTATAATGTATCTGAGTAAATCATTTTCACACAGCAGAGCCCATCATTTTCGGGGGTGGGAATGAGATCAGCTTCTTCTTGAACTTCAGCCATAGATCCCCACATGAGGAGGGCACGAAAACAAGTTCATAGTACAGCTGTGTGACAGTAATCGTGCAGCGTCACTCAAGTCCAAAGGTTAGGTGGCATTAACCAGATGTGGCATTAACCATCCTGCACAAAGCATTCAATCGTTTTACCCTGAAGAAACTGTCACACTATTTAGCAATCAGGTGAAGTTCAGAACACTTTGTACATCTGTTTTTAGAATACAAAGTGCCATTATGTTCATGCACTGGCAACTAGCTGCTTAACTGATGCAGAAAAGGGTACAACATACAGCATGCACCAGACTCTGAATATATGGTGTTAAAGGTGAAGGAAAGGATTGGCAAACATTACATATGCCACAATACTTACTGTAGATTTACCAACAAAGCAGCAGAAAAACAGAAGTGCTGTGCTATTTCAGTTAGAAATACCAAGGGTTCACTCAAAACAAGGTGAGACAGCGTTTAGCTATTATGCCACTTGTGGCTGGAACCAGCTTCCAGAAGAAGTAAGATGTGCTCAAACTCTAGCCACATTTAAAACCAGACTGAAAATCTATTCAGCCCCGCATTTACTGACTCAGTAAACGCAATCTCCTGCTCATTTTAATGCATTTTTCACATTTTTATTTCTGGTTCTTATAAATTTTTTTAATACCTTGTATGTTCTTTATAATCTTTATGTAAAGCACTTTGAATTACCATTGTGTATGAAATGTGCTATATAAATAAACTTGCCTTACATTTATAAAATACAGCTTGTTATATAACGATATATAACATGTATATGTATATAACAATGTATATAATGATATTCTTATTTAACATGTATGAAAATCTTTTTTTTTTTTTTTTTTTTAAAAAAAAGAGGCAACTGGTACAAAAATTACATTTGAACATTCAACCTGCTACCAACCAGATAATGTTAGTGAAGTCAGAGTTTTTATTAGTACTAACATTATTTACAAAAAAACACATTCACACTAACTTATTGTGAATATACATGTTTGACACAATGGCACTGTCTTATAATACCTTACAACTTTTTGCAATAACAAATCAGGCACATTATTTACATTTTTAAAATAATATTTTGGTTATTTACTAGAGCCAGAGAGGTTTTTTTCCCCTTGAACTTTCCACCCATGGTATCCATTTATTTGCATTGTTATTGGATTCCTGCTGATATTTTTTATAAACATGGTGCATAACAAAATAAATAAATAAAAAATTGTGCCTATACTTCACGGACTCCATTTTAAAAACCATAACCTTACCATAGTCATAGCCTTACATGTCATTTTATGCAGCTGTTTTCTTCCCCGTGAACTTTTTTCGTCATGCTTCACCTAAACAGTGATATATCACTCGGGGAGTCAGGTTAAACCTGAACATCATCATTACCCTCCAGTGAGTCAACAGGAGATTTTACTGAATAGTAGAGATAATGGCAGAACAGCTATCCTGCTGTGCTTAATCTCTCTCTCTGGCACACCGTACACCCACCCACCCACCCACTCTCTCTGTCTATGTCTGTCTGTCTTGCTCTTACCTGTGCAGGTCTAACTCCAGGTAAGGAAAGATGAGCTTCTCTTTAATCAGCTCCCAGATCACTCTGGTCATCTCATCTCCCTGCAGCTCCACAACAGATCCAGCCTTGATCTTCTGCGGCATTCCGAAGGCTGAAAGATAACGCAGGATCTGCTCAAACACAACACACTACCTGAACTCACACTCAGCTCTGAAATGAATGAATCCATTCAGGAAAAAGGTCCTGGACCTGTAAGTCAGCTTTTTTAAAGCAGGAAGCCGGGTAGGTTGCTCAACACCTCAGAGTTGGAGGAATTACCAGAGCTCTGTGGAAAGCCTCTAAAGGTGTTAAAAAAAAAAAATAAATAAATAAAATAAAATAAATAAATAAATAAATAATATAAAAAAAAGTAATCAGTGCACCGTAAAGCACTAATTACTGTCGCAAAGCCCGAAACCGGCCTGTCAAAAGCTTTCAGAAGTAATTATCAGGAAATAATAATTATTCTTGTCTTTTGAAGGGCAGAAGCTAACCACGATTAATGACATAACTACTTCTGAGATGAATAGCTGGGTAAAGACACAGTATGAATTCTTGTCAAATACTACACATTTATTTCATTCAGTTGCTGAACTGGGATGGAAATTACACATGCCTCTTAACCGAGATTTTTTTGTCATTGTATACAAATATCATTTGTCGTAAAGATACCGTTAGAAATAATCACTTCTGAGGTCGATCATTAAATCTATTTGTGTTTAAGCACTACTTTCACACCATCCATTCATTATTAACAGACCGGCAGCAACTCTTCCGGGATCTACAACAAAAGCGCTTTTTATTACACTGCGATACAATACATCGACTCGCATCGTAATGACAAAATGTCAGTACATACCTTTACTTTAGTGATCGGTTATAAATAATCAGAAAGATGGACTAAACTGAAGCTAGACAGCAAAGCCGTTGGGAAGGTTGTTATACTTGAGCCTTGTAGACGACTTGACCAGTGGGCGGGGCTTGTACTGATCTTATCCTGCGAATGGCCAATACGTCGTGTCTGCCGTTCCACCAGATCAACCCTTAACCAATCAGAGATAACACGGAACTAAACTAGAGCGATTAATCCCGCCCACAGCATCCGCCTTTAAAGTAGAAGGTTATGGTGTTACATAAACAAACCCTTTAACACCGTTAAGATAATCTTACAAAACAGTCTTCTGTCATATTATTAATATTTGGCTACACGTAAAAAAATGTGCTTACAATTTATTAATCGTGTCATATATAAAGTGTCAATTATGCATAATCAGCGACGTAAAATACTGGAATAAAGTTGGTTTGACGTTGGACGTTCGATATTCGCGGATATTAGGAAATTAAGGGACCGTCTCTAAAGTTACAGACGACATTGTTAAACACCTTTCTAACTTCAACAGCATTTGAATGGAATTACGTAGTCATATAACCAACTGGAAAGTGTTCATCTAGGTGTCAGCTATAATGCACACCTCTTAGATTTTTGATATTTATCAAAATAAGCTATTAAAGCATATATAAATATTGCCATGTATTTCACTACAGAATGGACCCATACACAAAATATGCCATTATTTAAAGCTCAATAGCATTTGAAGGAAATGACGTGCAGTCACAAAACCAACTGGAAAGTGTTCATCTAGGTGTCGGGTATGATGCACACCTTTCAGATTTTTGATATTTATCAAAATAAGCTATTAAATCATATGTAAATTAGACATGTATTTCACTACAGAATACTGGTCACTGGAAGTTCAACATGGCAAATCATGGCAAAGAACTCTGAGGATCTGAAATAAAGAATTGTTGCTCTACATAAGGATGGCCTAGGCTATAAGAAGATTGCCAAGACCCTGACACTGAGCTGCAGCATGGTGGCCAAGACCATACAGCAGATATATATATATATATATATATATATATATATATATATATATATATATATATATATATATATATATATATATATTATTTCATTAAGAGGACACCTTTTTTTTTTTTTTTTTTTTTTTTTTTTAACCATTCAATCCAGTACGGGTCATTTCGACCCCCTTTATGCATCCGTGAAGGTTTTTTTGGTTCATGCATTGTAGGGCTAAATATCTAAAAGGTGTGTGTCATACCTGACACCTAGTTGAACACTTTACAGTTGGTTATATGACTGTAAGTCATTCCCTTCAAATGGTATTAAGCTTTAAATAAATAAAAAAAATCTAAGAGGTGTGCATCATACCTGACACCTAGATGAACACTTTCCAGTTGGTTATATGACTGTAAGTCATTCTCTTCAAATGCTATTGAGCTTTAAATTATGGTATATTTTGTGTATGAGCCCATTCTGCAGTGAAATTCATGTCTAATTTAATTGTGATTTAATAGCTAATAAATATCACAAATCTAAAAGGTGTGCATCATACCTGACATTTAGATGAATACTTTACAGTTGGTTATATGTCTGTAAGTCATTCCTTCAAATGCTATTGAAGTTAGAAACGTGTTTAACAATGTCGTATGTAACTTTAGAGACGGTCCCTTAATTTCCGCATATCCGCGAATATCGAACGTCCAACGTCAAACCAACTTTATTCCAGTACAAAACATTACAAGAGCATATATAATCTGAGGAAAAGGATCCTGATCTCCATCCTAAAATGTAATCAGTTTGGCTAGTCATGGCTTCTCTGTCCCGCTTAGCGTTAAGGCGACTATAAGTCACCACTTAACCGCTATAGCTTAACTAGGCGTGGTTGTAGTTACCACGCCTAGACCGTGGGTTCAGCAGATAATACCATTTCATTACAGCTATAAGCTTAAGTAAACTCAGTTTAGTCAAAACCTCAGCAGCTAACAGAGAACGGTTCATTAAAGTTAGCATTTGGGTCCCCTTAGGTTATTTTAGGGAACCATTTCACTAACGTTCTGGCAATGTTCTGTTTTGGTGAACAGTGAGTCGGTGCTGTTCCCCAAATGTCCTGGGAACTTTCAAACACAACCTTCGCTTATGGTTATATGACAACCGACAAGGAACCCCCTGCTGAAAAAAACCCCAAATAAACAAGCAAACAAACAAAACCCAATAGAAACCATCACAGAAATTCTAATGGCTTCCACAACAAATACTATCACAAACCATCAGTTAACCATTAAAACCATTACCATAATTGGCCCTTAATGGTATCCACTACACATAACACACCACCAAAAGAAGGAAACAAATTACCAATAGAGACCCACAGGGACCATTACAGCTTCCATCAAAACCCAATACAATCCCCCCTATAACCATTAAAACCCATTACAAATCCTGTGAGGGTTTCTATTGTTCGTTTTTTTCTGCAGGGACTGTTGTGGACAAATCCCTCCAATCAAAGTCATAAAACGTCCAGACACCAGGGGTTATGGATGTCAAAATAAATGAAACTTTATTTAAAACAAATAAAGTGAGACCTCTGCATACAGTCTAAATTATGCAAACACACACATGCTCTTTTATACCTTTCTGCAATAGCAAGCTCATCTTATCCAGGGTTTTACCTTTCTCATTAAAAAACAGACCAATCTTCTTCGCCACAATTAATTATTCATATCTATATGATATCTTACATTTATGGAGCATGCATAGTTAATTTCCTTTTAGAAAGGTTTTATAAGTCCAAGGTTTTTTGTTGTTGTTGTTTTTGTTTTACTCTGTCCCAAATTCACTTCTACACATTAATGAATTTCTGGCTCTCACCCAATTAATTTCCGCTACCTTAATGATTTTCTGGCTTTTGCCCCAGCCTGATACGTGAGGCCTTACCTCAGCCCTATACTGGTCTGCAAGCTTCAAAGTTGTCTTAACTGGAGATAAGCAGTTTCAGCAAATGTCTAAATGCTCCTTTATTGCTGTGCAGAAAGGTACAGGATGTATAGGATGTACAAAGGTACATATTTATATATTTATATATATATTTAAGGCATATATAAGACAACAGCAGTTGATCCAAAGTGCTGTATAAAATATTAAAATTCATCACATTAAAAAACATTACAACACAAAGAATAAAAACAAGTCTTAAGAGAAGATTTAAAAATAGCTAAAGATGGAGCAGACCTCACATGAAAAGGGAGACTGTTCCAAAGTTTGGGACCAATCACAGAAAAGGCTCGATCACCCTTTGTCTTAGTACAACAACGGGGGACAGGCGGATTAACACTTGTGCTCCTGCTGCTCCTGGGCAATAGCCACCCAAGTGCTCCCTCCAAGTCTTAAAGAAATAGTGCTTACATAAATGTATAGAATTTGAATTTTGTATTGGTGATTAAGTCCTTAATTCTTGGTGCCCCAGGGCACTTGCCCAATTGCCCATAGGATTAATCCGCCTATGCACTAGACAGCATGTTTGTACACAACCTCTTGGAGCTACAGTAAGAGAAGAGATTTGTCTGTCTGACCGGAAGATGTCGCTGTTTCACAGGTTTTTATACAATAACGCACCAAATAGAAATTGCCTAGAGCAGCAGAATGCAACGTTATTGTAGCAGTGTGTAAATCCTTTTCATTCTGCTCTACCAAAACCCGTGGGAGCATTTGAGTGGAAAAACACATCTCACAGGTGCCACTTGCAGCCCATGTGCTTGTATTGTTTATATGCACGATTGCATACCTCCTCAAAAAAGCAGTTTCATTTCCTACAAATCCCCAATATGGATGTAATCAGCACAGTGCAATGCACTGCCTGGTATATGAATAGCTAGAGGTCCACAGTATAACATATGAATTTCATAAACGAACAGTAAATTCAATACAAATTAAATAGTGTGTTTAATGTGAAAACAAAACAAAACGTGCGTCTACCTGTGGTGTTAGTCGATACCTGCGCATTGCATCATTATAACTAGCTGAATTTCATGCTTCTAGTACAAAAACAAGTAAAAAAAAAACCCCAAAAAAAACACAACAAACAAAGAAACAAAACAAATCGTGAAGGCTTAAAACCTAGTATACAAACCAGTCCTTTTGACAGACATCACAAAGAAGAGGGGTATACAGTCACCTCCCTGTCCTGCCATCGCGCGCACAAAAAGCGCCCTCCGCGCCCCCGAGCCTGATCACGTGACTCGACATCTGCTGGCAGTGGCAACCGAAGAAAACCAAGCAACGCACGAGGAGGAGAAGAACAGTGTCCGACTGCTGCCACTTTCCGCCACTGAGACTGTCGGGAGTGCTGCCTCCGGCGCGCGCGCTGCTTTTTGAACTCCAACCTGCTGCTTTAAGAGCCAGGGAACTTGTCTCTCTTTTGTTCTTTCTGAGCAACATTTCCACTGATTTATTTTTTTGTGCTGGGGAGTTGATGCTCTAAAGGAGCGAACATGCTTCTTTTGCGTTGAGGGGGTTGGCATGCGCGCTGCCCCGCCGCCGCCGCCACACTGGAGGGTCGCGGCTCGCGGATCGGGACGCTCCTGCAGGGGCTGGGATGCGCACCCGGTACCTCCCGATTCCTGTCCGGCTTCGGCGCTGAGCCGCAGCGGCAGCAGGAGTCGAGTCGGGCTGCGAGGAGCCGCTCCACGCGGAGCAGGATGCCGGTGATGAGGGGACTGCTCGCCCCGCAGAACACCTTCCTCGACACGATCGCCACGCGCTTCGACGGCACCCGTGAGTAGCGCGCACCTGCACGCGCGTTTCCGCTTCCACACTGGCCTTGTCAAAGCTTTCCGCACCGTTTCCCTTACAGTCAACATGGTACCGAATGCAAACATCGTGGTATGCAACACATACATCTACACTCTCGGAAATAAAGGTACCAAACTGTACTTTTCCACATCACTAGGATGGTACCATCAAGGAAACATCTTCTGTAGGCTACTTTTAGTATAGTGATGTAGCAGTAATGAGCTTTTACAGTAGAAGTCAAATTATGTACCTTATTATTACTATTATTATTATTATTATTATTATTATTATTATTATTATTATTATTATTTTATCAGGTAAAATCATGTTCTCTTTATGGTACCACATAAAGAGACAAGGAAGGAAGAGTATAGTTTAATTAGCTATCTATATTTCTGAGAGTGTTTATCATGTGCTTGTGGTTGTTTGTGTCACTTTGCTGATCTTTGGAAAAAAGCAAAATTAAGATGATGATGATGATGATTAGTATTAATAACAACAACAACAACAACGATAACAACAACAACAATAATGATAATTCCATTCCACTGATATAGGTCTGCATTTCTGACAAAATATTTGCCTAAACTAAAATAAATCTATTATATAGCCTCATTTTTGCTCTTAGGTTTTCTCACTCATCTTTTCCATGAGCTCATCAGCTTATCAGAAGACAAAGTACAAACTGTAGCCCATGCGTCCTGTAATACCTCGTCCATCTCCAATACAAAGCCTGAATTCCTATGTTCCTCCTGTATGTGTTCCAGAGCCATTCTTTTTGCTGTCACAAGCCGTTCCTCTGTCCTGTGTGTGTGTGTGTGTGTGTGTGTGTGTGGACTAAAAAGAAGCAGATGCATGTGTCAGTCAGCTTTAGCAGCTTGATTGTCAAAAGCAACTGCTCTCATTGTTCCTGATTCTTCATTCTTGTGACCTGCTTGAAGAACCTTTTTTGTGTGCTGTTTTTCAGCATTGAAACCCTGCAGGAAAGAAAGGAATATATTTCCTTGTTGAGTAATTCAGTGAGCAGATGGACTGAGTAACCAGACGGGTGTGTGTGGGGCGGAAGGTGTTGAGAGGGCACTTCTGACGGATAGACTGGCTGCTTCCCAAACCATGTACTACTGTAATAATTAACGTGTCTAAGCAGTATGCAAACAATGCTAGGGTGAATTTGTGAGATTTTATAATATGTTATGTTATATATGGGCAGTTTGGATGCAATTGCAATGCAGCCCTGCAGTTTGGAGTGGCTGCGTTGCTTTGTTTACAGTACGCTGGAGTATATTTGGTGATATACAGTTAAGCATGTGGCACAGTGGTGCAGAGGTAGTGTTGCTGCCACACAGCTTCAGGGTTCATGGTTTGATCCTGAGCTCTGTCTGTGTTGAGTTTTGCATGTTCTCACCGTGTTTGCATGAGACTCCTATTAAAGATTTCCCCTAGGTGTGAATGTGCACATTTTCTAAAAAGTACAAAAACAAACAAACAAACAACAACAAAACATATGGCACACCACAGAAGACTAACCACTCAAAGTCTCATGTCAAACTTTTTGTCATGAGACGGTGTTTATTTTGCTGGAAACCATGGCACGGTTGGATAATTTCTTCCCACAGAAAACACTTTTTTTTCCCTGGCTAAATCACTGAATCAGTACTTAATGTATTCCTCACTTTACTGTCTGCTCACAAGAGGGTGCTGGATAGGCATTGGTTAGACGTTTTCAGTTTTAAAAATCCATCCATATTTGGCTAACTTTCCCAATTGTGAAGCAATGTTATGTCACTCAGGTAGCTAAAACACAGCACACAGGGATACAGAGGGAGAAAAATGGAAAAGAATAGGCCTAAATATGGCTCATCAACAGCACCACATTAATGAGTTACAGTGGTGCTTGAAAGTTTGTGAATTTTCTATATCTCTGTATAAATATGATCTAAAACATCCTCAGATGTTCACACAAGTCCTAAAAGTAGATAAAGAGATCCCAATTAAACAAATGAGACAAAACATATTATACTTGTTCATTTATTTATTGAGGAAAATGATGCAGTAGTATTGGATCTGTGTCGCTGTGAGTTTTATGTCATATTTATGCAGAAGTATGGACAATTCTAACTTTCACAAAATTTCAAGCACCACCGAACATCTCACTGATTGCTGAGTTACACTACTTTTTAAAGGTTTATATACAGTAGTAGTTAATAAATGATTGTAGGATTGAATAGCCTTATGAGACTCAGTCATTTGGATGATGTTTTTTGTTATTTGAATTATAGGATTTCCTGATGATCATGTTCAGTTGTTTTTTATTTTGGTCCTGATTTTATTTAAAAGCTGATGAGTTTGAGTGATGAGAACGTACTGATCTGTTTGATTTGAATTTGTACTCGTAAAACACACCGCAGAACTGAAATCCATGGCATAGTAATGGCTCCTCTAAGGAGGAGTTCCATTTATCCCTGTTAGTAGAACTAATGCATCATAAGTATATACTACTGGTCAAAAGTTTAGACACACTCATTCTTTATTTAATTTTTTCCCCCCACATTTCAAATTAATAATAAAGTCATCAAAACTGTCATCTGGAGTAACACAAATGGAACTATGGGAATTATGTTGTGATGAAATCAAATATATTTAATATTTTAGCATCTTCAAACCCCCAGACATGTATTCTTGGCATTTTCTCAACTGATTTCTTGAGGAATTTCCCTGAGATGCTTTTTAAACAGTATTAAAGGAGTTCACACCTACTCTGGACTCATTGGCTGCATCTGTCATCTGTTTAAAAAATATTTTTTTTGTACATAAAATGTTAGTTTTCTAATGAAAGAAATGAAAATGTTGGCACAAGTATATTTTTGTCTACAACACCAATTTCAAACATTTAATCATACACCTTCAGATTAAAAGCTTTTTACATTTACATTGACATTTATTCATTCAGCAGACGCTTTTATCCAAAGCGACTTACAAATGTGGAAATACAAGCTAAGCGATATATCAAGCAGAGAACAATACAAGTAGTGCTACCATACAAGATTTATAATTGAGTTCTAGAAAAGCAAAGTGCACAGAGTAGAGGTGTAAGTGCCACTAAAAGTTTTTTGTTTTTATTTTTTTAAAGATAATGTGGGGTTGGCATTTTAGGGGTTAGTTAGATGTTCATGTAAGAGGTGGGCCTTTAGCTGTTTTTTGAAGATAGTGAGAGATTCTGTGGTCCGGATTGAGGTTGGAAGTTCATTCCACCACTGAGGAACAGTTAGTGTGAAGGTTCTGGAAAGGGACCTTGAGCCACGCTGAGTAGGAACGACTACGTGCCGGTTGTTAACTCAATTCAATTCAAGTCAATTTTATTTGTATAGCGCTTTTTACAACAGTCATTGTCTCAAAGCAGCTTTACAGAAACATATAAACACGGGATACAGATTTAAAGTGTGTGAATTTATCCCAATTGAGCAAGCCGGTGGCGACGGTGGCAAGGAAAAACTCTGTAAGATGTTAAGAGCAAGAAACCTTGAGAGGAACCAGACTCAGAAGGGAACCCATCCTCATCTGGGTAACAACGGATAGTGTAAAAGTAAAAGAAAGTTCATTATGGATTTAACATGAAGTCTGTTTGTTGAACTAGTCCACTAGTTAATCGATCGCAGATTGTGTGAGGGAACGTAAGCCTTCAGTAGAGTGTTGAGGTAGGGAGGTGCTGTTCCAGGTAAGACGGGGGTGGTGCTGTTCCACACAAGGTCTTGTACGTGAGCATCAAGGCCTTGAATTTGAAACGGGTGGCTACAGGAAGCCAGTGGAGGGAGATGAAGAGGGGTGTGACATGGGTTCTTTTGGGCTGGTTGAAGACAAGGCTGCATTCTGAATCATTTGAAGGGGTTTGATGGAGCTGGCTGGGAGGCCCAAGAGTAAGATCATGAGAAACATTTCAGTCAAGTGTCTCCGAACTTTTGACTGTTAATGTACATACATAGCTGGTGCATTGATTTTAACCACATTTCAGCTCCACTTTGAGTCTACTTGTTGAGTGAGCGTTCAATAAACCATTTACATGCCCCAGTCTCTTTCTTATCTCTCCACAAAGATATATATATATATAGAGTACTCTTCATCTCGGATTGCGCTGCTTGATTTATACATGAATATGTCAGGACACTTGCTGTACATTAGGTAACGAATCTTATCAGCACCAAACACACAGATTCAACGTGATGTCACTCTGATTTGTTACAACATCGAGGGCACCATGACATTAAGATATGAGTTTCATAGAGTATGCTGCACAAAAATACCTTTTTTGTATAACTGTAGTTCATTATTGGAGGCGATTCTGCTATGCACAGGGATGGTTGCCAGTTTAGCTCTGGTAGGCCTGCAAGTTTTTTTGTCACTGATGGGTCTCAGCGTTCTGCCAGCCTCACCCACACATTCACACATTGCCTAAAGCTCTACGAACAAGTTTTCCTACCAAACAGAGATCTATAACTGTGAGGAATTAAAGATCACAAAAGATCATGACCTGTATAGGGCACGCCGCCACACACTAGGAATTGAGTCCTTCAGATCCTCACTAGGATGGATTAAGAGATTGAAGGCTTTGAAATCCCATCTCGCTCTGACCGGGGAAGAGTAAAGGGTTGTTCATGTTAGGTGCAGATTAATAATAAGCCTGGTCATCATGAGAAAACGCATACAATTGGTTAGCCAAGAGGAGTACGCTGTGTGTTTCAATCTCTCCATTCAAACACCAGTCATTAAGAACCAACCACTGCACACTACAGTTTAAAACAATGTCTTGATTGCAGATCAATAACGCATGGATTGGCCCAGTGTGTCAGGTGTAATTTGGTGAAAGCCAGTCTTTTCATGTCCCTCTATATTGAGACCAGTCATCCTCTAACCAGAGATATAGCATTCTGCTCCATGTATTTAACCCCGATCCTGCTATAGATCGCCTCATCCAACAAGGCAGAATGATTACCATGGAGACAACAAAGCAAAAATGTGCAACACCCCCCTCAAGGCTGAGGCTCACGCGGAGTGATCAGTATAATTCTGAGTGCATAAACAGAGGCCGCACCCTTTCGAAGTGCGCACACTCAGCTAATTATACACCTCCAGCAGCTCTCATTGTAATTAAGTGTCAAGAATGCATGTGTCCTCTTGGCTGTCGGTGCAGAGCGAGAACAACTCATTGTCAGTGCTCAAAAGCTGGAAGTTCTCCAGACGGAGTCAAAGGACCGGCTCAGAGTAATGATGAGAAATGAATTCATTTCAGTAAATTAACCGGGATGTCAGATTCGCTTTGTGGAACGATAGCCATGCACCAGGGTCTCATTTATTGACAACCTACAGTACCATAGCCTTTCTATCACTGTTAGACATTATGGCACAGAAGATCAGTTGGTGTCAGTTGGTATTCTGTAAGAGCGTCAGTATTTTTTTTTCTTTATTGAATTGTAAATTGCTTGATGAGGCAGTTCTACAAAAAAATGTAATTAGTCAAAACAAAAGGCACAGAAACACCTACACTTTTATTCTCATCAAGCAGTATCACTTGCCTGTCACATGGTGAAGACAAACCCGGATTTTATAATGAAAAATACGATTCAGTTGCCACTGTATAAGCATACAAACAAACCTCTATGGTGGCAGTTTCACAATCAAACAAATTCCTCTGAAAGGATTTCGTCTTTGCACATTCGCTCCCACAGAGTTGTATTTAGGGTATTTCCCATTGTGTTTGGGTTTATACCTAGTGTTTGCAACTACTAGATGCCACATAGAGTGTCATTTAATTTTTTTAAGTGTGCGATATGTGTTAGCAAGTTTGCCTTGCACCTGTAGGGTTGGGGGTTCGATTCCCTCCTTTTGCATTCCCGAGTTTGCATGTTTGCACTGTTTGCACCCTGTGCCCTAGAGGTTTCCTCCAGGTACTCTGGTTTCCTCCCTTAGTCCAAAGACATGTGGTGTAGGCTGATTGGCATTTCCAAATTGTCCATAGTGTGTGAATGAGTATGTGAGAGATTGTGCCCTGCGATGGGTTGGCACCCCGTCCAGGATGTTCCCCACCTTGTGCCTCGAGTCCCCTGGGATAGACTCCAGGCTCCCCATGACTCTGTGTAGGATAAGCTTTACAGAAAATGGATGGATGGATTGATGGACTTTTACTGTTTATAAGTGACTTTAAACTAGAGATGCACCGATGTATCGGCCAATAATCGGTATCGGGCGATAAAGGCAATTTTTCATGCTATGGGCCATAGCCAATAGTTTAAAAACATCCCATGATCAGGGCCTATCATATCCTGTCAATCAAAAGAGGGCGGGAAAACACATCGATTTTGTGCTGTGTGTAAAGATGATGTCTCTTGTGTGGAATGATGACAAAACTGCAGTTTGTAATCTCTGTAATCTCTGCACTGTTAAAATTTTACACCGGACGCTGCAGCAGTGAAGCGGGAGTTTTTTTGCCCCGTTGCTCGTTCGGAATTAAAGCACCAGTACACCGTTGAAAGATTTAAGTGAGATGAGTTGACAAAAAGGTATATATTGCACAGAAAAATATATTTGTAGAGTAGTATATATCATATCCAGTTAATGTTATATAAAAAAGTTGATATTATATATTACCAGTTTGATGTTCAGAGATGAAGTAGAAATGCTTTTGTTTGTGCTGAGTGAATGTGAGACTAACAGGAGGTTTTTTTTAAGGATTCAGTCAATGTTAATATGAATTAATAACATTCAATAAGTTAATAATCTTACTTTAATCTGCAGAATTTAGTTCATGTGTTAATGTTAATTAGAGTAATGTGTTTTCTGTTTATGAGACCAGTTACTGTGAAACAACTTGTTGAAATGGAGAGAATAAAGTTTTAATTTGCATTTATTTTCTAATTGTGGAATTATTTATTATTAATTTAAAAGAAGATATGAAAGGCAGAACTAGCAAACTATTGGTTATCGGTATCGGCCGATATCAGTCTGACTAATCGGTTATCGGTATCGGCTGAGAAATTTAGTATTGGTGCATCTCTAGTTTAAACACATAATGTATAGAGCTTCTAACTAAGCAGTGTATTTTGTCTTTCGTCCAGTTGCCATGGTTGCAAATATACTCACACAAACTATATAGCTAGATACAGAAAAACTCAAGTGGCCACAACTCACTAAAAAGAATCATCACAGCCTGTATGATGATTATCACCAGCAGGTTCAGGACAAAAAAAACAACAAAAAACCAAATCAAAACACAATAAAAACACTGAAAATCATATTAAGTTCGGCTCAACTTTATTGTGTCATTTGCTCCACTTTTCTCATTGCGAGTGTAATCTCAGGATACTGGGACGGCAGATAAAGGTGTAAACCAACATTATCATATAGTTTGTGTTTACGCTACACATGCACTTGTTTACTCACAGAGTTCTTCTGACCGATCAAACCTAGGCTGTTAAGAAGCTTTAGCTAGATGGAGAGCGTGTCTGAAGATCAGGAGCATGTTTTGTAGGTTTTGCGTTTTGCACAGAAGGGCCGCTTTTACACGCTGCTCAGTTCAGCATCGCACCCGACTTTGAATCACAGCAGGTTAAACGTGACATGTTCTGTACTTAGCTGTGTCACATGGCAGAGTCCATCCCAACACACAGTACGCAAACACACCAGCTCTACAAGCCTCTCTTCAATTGTGACTAAGCAGCTATCTTAAATAAACCATCCCTGCTGTCAGGGGGATGTACAACGCTGTACAAACACAAGGATACACACTTACTTGAATGGTATCCCAGTATGTATACATGATTTTGTATTGAACAGATAATGTGTTCTTAATGGATACGAATACAGATACAAATATGAGGTGCACTCTTCATCTTTTTGCCAGAAAGCTTCAAAGGGCATCGGGTTGAGACTGGGATCCTGCAGGATGCCACAAACATGACGCTTTTTAGTTTCAGGGACGAGCCAGTGGTCCGATATGAAGCTCATAGGACAACATACTGTAGGCTACATTAAGATTCTGTGGTTTGTATTTAACACTCTTAATGATCGAGCTCTTTCTTATCTCAAAGATCTTCTTACACAACATTCATCTTGCAGATTTTTAAGATCTTCTGATAGGTTTCTTCTTTCTTTCTTAAAAGCTAAGGGGATAGAGCTTTTTCAGTTTCCGCCCCACGTTTATGGAATCAATTGTCACTGGACATCCGCCTTGCACCTTCTATTATAATTTTTTAAAAGAGGCTGAAAGCGTATCTCTTCTCCCAGGTGTTTTAATCTAATTTGTACTATTGCCTATTGTCTGTCTTTAATTGGTTTTATTCTGTTTTCTATTCTATTTTCTTACTCTGTTCAGCAGTCTGGTCAGCTTTCCTGTGTTTAAATGTGCTATATAAATAAAATTTACTTACTTACTTATTTACTTACATTAATAGAAATCCTCAGTACATTAAAATGAATCCTTAGTAAGTGCCTGGTAAGGGTTGCAGCAGTTTAATTAGGGTACTAATTTGTTTAGATTTTTTAAAATAGAACTAACAGATACCTCAGATTTTTTTCCATGGGTTTTTTTTTTTTCCAGTGTTTTTTTTTCTGTTTCCCTATGGGCATACTGGTATGCTTCATATTTATAAGTAAAAAAAAAAAAGTTAAAAAAAAATAATAATTAAGCATGCACTGTTTTTTTTTTCTTGGCCTGATTTCTTCAATAACTGATAATTATCTCCTTGTTGTAGCCGATATCGATATTAATAACTGGCAAGTTTACCTTTTTGCATTTTAAAGCAAGTTCACACTATAATACATATACTGTAAGTGCAGTGCACATGAGGCATGCTAAAAGTGGATCACTGATTCATTTTACACTTCCCTGACAGGTAAACGAGACATGGCAATCGTTGTAAACATAAGTTGCGGTTCACACGAGAGAAAAGAAAATAGTTTCCTTTCATTTAATTTTCTATTCTTCTACTTCAAACGTCATTTTTATTCATTTTGTTTGCCTTGAACCAATACAGGCAGCAACAACAACAATAATAATACGTCTACCAAATCTGACACATACACACACATCTCTAAACACCTCTAACACATACACACATATCTCTAAACACCTCTAACACATACACACACATATCCCTAAACACCTCTAACACATACACACATGCCTAAACACCTCTAACACATACACACATATCCCTAAACACCCCTAACACATACACACATCTCTAAACACCGCTAACACATACACACGTATCTCTAAACACCTCTAACACATACACACACATCTCTAAACACCGCTAACACATACACACGTATCTCTAAACACCTCTAACACATACACACATCTCTAAACACTGCTAACACATACACACGTATCTCTAAACACCTCTAACACATACACACATATCTCTAAACACACATAATACACACATATCTCTAAACACACATAATACACACATATCTCTAAGCAGCATTGCACTGGAAAAAAAAAGATGATACTTGATAGATTATGTTTGATTATCTTCAAACAAAAATGAGCACAGGTAAGAAAGCTGATTTAATTTAATACACACACACACACACACACACACACACACACACACACACTTTACTCTCCCTGCTTAGCTCTGTTATGGATGCAACCAGGTGAAGCCGGTGAAAAAGCCATAATAAGAGCTGATCAGTTCCTAAAACTAGTATGTATATGGATTAAAGTCAGCATGTATGTTTATTTTGTCTGTGTACCAGATGGTAATTTCCTAATTTTCTTGTTGCTGGGGAGAGGCGGAGCTTAGCCTGCCTTTTATCTAGCTATCAGTGCAGACCAGGGTTGCCAATTTAGAGACTTTTCAGACCCCTTTAGGGACTTTTTTTAAACTTTTTTTTTTTTCAAAAAAAAGTATCTAGCGACAAATCTAGTGACTTTTTGGACAAACCTTAGCAATGTCGCCAGTACTGCCTGCAAGCACGAGGTCTTGCTTTCCCGCTGCTCTCACACCTCTCTCTGCATCTGCTCTGTTCAGTGAGAGTCTGAGAGCCAGAGATTTAACAATGTCATGGATGACGAGACGCACCCTTTATCCCAATTTACATCATTCATATGTGAATGTTTTTAGAAAGACGAATGTAATGCAACATGTTTTACATGTAAAGTAGTCCATGTTATTACAACCTAGTTCTCTTGTTCAAAGTAGTTATAGTGTTCAGAAACATTTTTGATCATTCATGTTCCATACCTGTCCGTTATATAGTTTTATAAAAGTTATAAAAGTTCTTTTAAAAAAATCATAAAAGTTATGAAAAGTTATTTAAAAAGTACAGAAACACAAAAGCAAAAAAAATCTATCTATCTATCTATCTGTCTGTCTGTCTGTCTATCTGTCTATCTACCTATCTATCTATCTATCTATCTAAACAGATTATAGATTAGGATATATATATATATATATATATATATATATATATATATATATATATATATATATATATATATATATTGGATTTTATATAGAATAGATAATCATTATACCTGGTCTCCTCCAATATGGGGGGAGGGGGGGGGGGTCATGCTACATGATAGGGGAGACTTGGTGGGGCTTTAGTTACAAAAGGTTCAGAAACTCTGCAGTAAGTGATAACAGCACATTTCTTATAGTCCTTCTATTGACCTTGCTCCAGTCAACAAATTAAACGGTAGCCATTTTACCCAGTCGCCTCTCACCTGTGTGAACGAATCGGATGCTGTTTGCTCTTTTTCTACAGTCCCCTTTTCCCTCCTTCTTTTTGATTTGCGCTCTCTCTCTCTCTCTCTCTCTCTCTCTCTCACTCTCTCTCTCTCTCTGTATTTGCTGGAAAGGCTATGTTGTGTCATTTGTTGCTAAGAGCAGATGATTTGTCTCTCAGTAGTGCCTCTTCCATCTCAGAGGGATTTTAAAAGAAACTGCTGTCATGGGGTAAACAGTGGAATGTAGAATTACAGATTTGAATGCATTTGGCAATTTAAGAAATATACTTCTCATGAGACACAAGTGGCAAGGCTTTTAATAAAAGGGAAAAGACAGAAGAGTGCCCCCCACCAGCCCCCCACCAGCCCCCCACCCCTCACCCTGCACAGCAGAAACTCATACACACAAAAACACACAAAAATGAATGACAAAGTGGTATTGGTATATAAAATGATTGTTGAGTGCAAATATTGAGTGCATTCTCCATGATATCTTGCTGAAAACACTCTTCTTGAACTGGTGTGTCTTTTTATGTTTTATTAATAGCTTAACATACACTTTCTGGCCAGTTTTGGTCACTTACTGTTCTCTTCTTCTAGTTTTACTATGATATATAACTAAGTTCTCTCATTACTAATCAAGATGGGATTGTTGTTCTAGACAGATAGACAGGTGTACTGCATGCCCTGTATGCTCTGTGATGTGTGTAGAAATGCTGAGCAGGACTATTTAACCTCGATTTTGCATCAGGATTGCAAGAGGAAAAGATCTAAGTGACTGTGAAAGAAGGTTCATTATTGAGGCTGCAAAAATTGAGTAACACTTTACAATAACAGTACATGAATAATCATGTGCTAATACCTGAACTAATACTTACTTAAATATGAACTAATGATGAGTTAAGGCACGTACTAATCACAAACTAATGAAGAGCTAACCTTAAATACGACGCGAGTCTTATGAATTCATTCAAAATAATCTTATAGAACACTTAACTCATCATTAGTTTAATACTTTTTAAGTATTTATTCAGGTATTAGTGCATGATTATTCATGCTGTTATTGTAAAGTGTTACCCAAAAACTGTTCAGCTGGCTGTGTTTCAGTGTCTGTATTTAGATCTTTTTGGAAAGGCATCAGCGAATAGGGTCAGAAATTGTGATACACAAGCCAATTTCTGATGAAGAAATCAGTTGGAGTCGTGATTCATTTATGAGCTGAGGAAAAGCAAGTTCCAACTTATTCCAATTTTTCCCCCAAGAGAAGTAGTCTAGACCATCCATAGAATCTCATAAAACAACAGTCTTACTGTCAATAGAAATATATTTTCTGAGCTGATCCATCTTTTAGGTCACATATTCTGAATAACAGTCATTGCTTTGTTTGGGCCGTTGAATCTGATTAGGACAGGGGTGTCAAACCCTTTAAAAAATGGGCCACATGACACTTGGTCCAATGTCACATGGACCACATAAAAAAAAAACTGTTTAGCGGTTTAGTAAATCAATAACACATCAACAGTTAATCTCAAATTCGTTCATTTATCAGCATCTGAAAGGTATATTATGATTGCACAGACATACTGAACATACAGTATATCACCTCCAAAACCTACACGCTGCAATTCATTAAAAAAAAATTCCCATTCATGACCTCAATATTTTCAATTATGGTTCCAGTGTCCTACATAAGAATTCACCCCCTTGAACTTGGAATGGACTTATATGTCATGAATCTACACAAAATATCCCATAATATTGAAGTGTGTGGGGAGGGAATCAATATAATTGAGCAAAATTATTTACAAATAGAAAACATAAATCCTTTAATAGCAGACGTACTCACCCCCAAAGCTGTGAATCTCCCAAATTAGTTTATTTGGAAAAGGGACATGGACAAATTTTTAGCTTGTAGTGAAGATTTGCTGTAAATATCATTAGGACCTTCTGTCAATAGCAGAGTTTATGGCATTGAGTTTATTTCTCTATTTTCCCTTTAGTGGAATAACAGAGACTAGCTCTCTTTTTTAAATCTTTCAATCCAATTACAAGATGATTTTACTTTAGAACGCGGATTATAAATTCACATTGTGTGCTGGATTAAAACCTTTATCGGGCCACCGCTGGTTTAGCGTGTTGCTGCTAGCAGCAGAGCGAATGTGATGTGGTCACTTTCTTGCACTCTGCTTGTCAAGGAACATAGTGTGTCTTTCCCTCCTTCTTTATGCTCAGCCGTAGTCCCCAGATCCCTGAACTCATAAATCTAGCAGTGACTGCATGAGGACATTTGTTAGACAGGAGGCCAGTTTGACATATGACTAGGCCATGCATCTGGGGCAAGATTCCCATCCAAAGATCATGTAATGATGCAAAGCTCGTAGTATCCTGCTGACGTGTAGGCTTTGCATGTGTACCTATCCTCAGTGTTGGTGACTCTTTCTTGGAAATATCTCTACCTCATCTTTCCTTGAGAACGGATTATCTTGCAGCCATCTGTCATGTTCCCCCCAAAATCCCCCCACCACTAAGAATAGAGGACTTGCCCCTGAATGGATGTGTTGGATTTGTGGATCTCTTTCAAGCTTTAATGTTTGCTCAACATTTCTTTCAAGGTTAAAAACATCTTCAGCCTTCAGGAACATTAGCATCTTTCCTTTTTCTGTTTTTTTTTTTTTTTTTTAAATTAAAGTTGCCAGATGACAGACAAATTATGAGGCATTATTCTAATCCAGACTAGTTATAACTGAGCCTAAGTACATAAAAGAATGGCACGATATTTATAACTGTATTTAACAGCAGGATACGATGGAAAGGCTACTGAATGAAGTGTCTGAAGCAGCTATGAGTCTCCATAGCTACGCTACCAGCTCTGATTCATGTGATGCTCCTGAACACGAAAGAGTTAAGGCTTTGGGTTATTGATCAGAAGGTCAGGGTTTCAAGCCCCAGCATCACCAAGCTGCCACTGTTGGGCCCTTGAGCAAGGCACTTAACCCTATCTGCTCCAGGGGCGCTGTATCACGGCTGACAACTGCCTAGCAAGCTGGGATATGCAAAAAAAGAATTTCACTGTGCTGTAATGTATATGCGACTAATAAAGGCTACTTCATATCATTCCTAGAGGTGACAACATTTATGGTATAGACAGCAATTTTTTTATGACACCTGAAGATTATGCTTTTCTGTTTACGTAGCTAAAACAGTAGTCAGACAAAATACTGAAGGGGAAAGACACACACCTGCTTCTGGTAATGGTTACTTTCACTTTGGACTGACTTTATCTAGGTGAACTTTGACCTGTGATTCACAAGCCTCATAGTCACAGAAAACAAGTAGGCAGGATTGTTGTCTAGAGGAGCTACTTAAATAGTGGATACACTGTACTATACTAAGACTCAGGATTCTTGGATTGTCACAAACTGGTGTTAGTGGGAATTGGGTTCATAAAGCTCAATAATAAACAATAAACCAAACAATTAGTTTTACATTTAGAGTTGCTGAGGAGAAGTAGAGTTGAATTCTCTGATGGGAGAAGGACATTTGTAAAGCTCTTTTCTGGATGCCTTTGATATACAGAGATTGCACTGATGGAAGATCGTGTCCAATTATTGTTGAGGCCTTGAGCGAAGAATGTTATTGTTTCCTCTTGGTGCGTGAGTCAGTGATAGAGGATGTCAGGATGCTTTGGATGAGTACAGCTGCCTCTGTACTCTATACATCTTCAGTTTTCTGAGGAAGAGGAGTCTCTGTTGGGGATTCTGGATGATGTTGGTGGTGTTCAAGCTTGCTATTTTTACTGTTGCTTTGCAAACATTTAAAAAAAAAAAAAAAAAAAAAAACGTTCAGCCATTCCCATTGTTGATGTGAGTTTCATTATGGCCATGGCAGATCTAAGTAATAAGAGTGTAGTTTTGTATTCCCAAAGTGATAAAATAGCAGGGATGTTTGTGACTGTAAAACAGCAACAACAACAACAACAAAAAACAAGGAGGCTGGGGGCACTGTGGCTTAGTGGATAGCATGCCTGCCCGGCACCTCCGGGTTCAGGTGCTTTGATTTCCGCTTCCGTCCTGTGTGTGCGGAGCCTACATGTTCTCCCCGTGCTTAGGGGGTTTCCTCCGGGTAGTCCGGATTCCTCCCCCAGTCAAAAGACATGCGTTGTAGGCTGATTGGCATCTCTAAATTGTCTGTAGTGTGTGAATGCGCGATTACGCCCTGCAATCTCTTGCTACCCCAGCCAGGATGTCCTTGTGCCCCAAGTCCCCTGGGATCGGCCCCAGGCTCCCCCTGCGACCCTGTGTAGGATAAGTGGTACAGAAAATGGAAGGATGGATGGAACAAGGAAGCCATCACCCGGTCTGATTAAATGGGATACGAATCATAAAAAGAGAACCAGAATAATGAGGTTAGAGTATGTAAGATTTTGTATTAAAAAAAGGCTAATAAAAGTGCAGTTGGTATGAACGACGGGACATTATGATGAACGTCTGCTCGTTGGGCTCTGATGATTCCATGAGGCACAGCGTAGATTTCGAGAGAAACGTGGGACTGCGAGTGCCAACTGAGAACCCACAGAGTGATTTCTCCCCCCTGAGGACACTACAGAACATCACGCTTCTCTTATTCTCTATTTCAATAATTTTCATTACAGCCACACACTTCAGCCTACCCCATCACCATTTCCCTCCATAAATTTCTATCAATCAGTCGTCGGTTTTATTAGCCCATCTTCTGCCTATGACCATGACAAGAAGAGTTTTATAGCAGGCATCAGGAAAGTGATTGCCTTTTATTGTGGTGAGTTAATGGGGATAAAACCTATTTTCTGACAAGCACAGCACCCCTTGATCACCTCATTAATGTTTAGCTGAGCTCTTTTATGAAACATTTTAGGGAGTTGGAACAATAAAATAAACCACCGGACTGCATATTAAAGAGAGCCGCCGTGCAAGAGTAATTATTATGATAGCATTGTGTCCAGGCCTCAAATGACAGCATCGTTCTCTGTAAAAAAAAAATAATAATAATAATAGAAAAAATAAAAATGATACATAGTTAATAAGGATAAAGACCTGGCCCTCTTGCGTACATCTGAGAGAATTATGAACATTATGTACCTATGGCAACCTGGATTACATGTGTGCTGTTGCATAACCCTGGTCATGTGAGAAACATGTTTGGGTTACCATCTGTCAAACTATTTTAGGATTCGTGTCTAAAAATATGATCTGTCTGTATTGTGTAACTTGTTTCTCTTCTGCGCGGGAGTGTGCTTTTTATTCCATTTAAGCATTTGTAACAGAACCTCAGCAGCTTTATGGCATTGCCTGGATTACCACCCAGCTCAGGTTTTGTTTCCAGTGCTTGTTAAATTTACAGTCAGAACAATCCAAAATGGAGGATACAAATAGAGAATAAGGAAGGATATATATATATATATATATATATATATATATATATATATATATACTATGTAATTTAATACATATAATAACCCTGTGATTTTGCCATCCCCCATGCCACTCCCAGAGTAACGACACGGTATTAAGCGTGTAACTCCTTTCTCACATCAGTACATGGTATCACACATATTAGCTACTGTGGTTGATCTTAAATGTGGTTTGGGGCGTGATGAGATCTCGCGGATAATGACGATAAACCCTGCTGTTTCGGCTTTGGAAATGTCAAGATGTTTCTTTGCCACCTTCCTTGCAGATATATTCAATTTACCCACAGATTGCTACAGCTTATTTTAGCAACTGTGTAATTTAGTTTAATATCCCAATCAGAGCGTGCTCCTGCAGGTGCTTTGTTGACAGACGAGAATAGATAGAAAAGCTGAATCTGCACAGGGTGGTTTAATGGCCTGTAGGAGGTTCTTTAGGAGAAAATGTGAAGAAAATATATGGACTGCGTCAAATTTCGAGGTTATGCTAACTCTGACTAAGCAAAGTGGTGTCAGCTAGGACCTTAAGCAAGCTGAAATTCACCTTCGATTTAACATGAAGGCGTTTGAGTGAAAAAGAAACCGATGTGCCAGTAATCGCAGGATTAATAGCCGAGGCGAACGAAAGGCTTTTTTGTAAATGGGTATCAGAGGAGAATCTGCTAACATGAGGTGTGGTCTGAGGACAAAGCAAATGCAGATGACCTGGCTTCCGTCCAGAGAGTAATTAGTCCATCTCAAATAGCGCATATGTGTGCAATCTTTCTTAGGTTTCTCAGACTAAAGGCTGTGAAATATTGTTCCTTATTTTCCATGATTATGATTCAGTCATTTAAGATCAAGTTCACTGTGATTTTTGCTTACTCATGATTTTTTTGTTGGGGCATTCTGTCCTTGATTATGTTTTTGTCAAGGTGTTTTGTCGTTTCTCTCATGTTTTCCTTAACTTGTCTTGGGTACGTTGCTTGCACCTACAGCTGAGTATGAAAGCCAACTGTATCCAATTTATGTTTGGACTAAGATCGAGACTACGAAATGCTGTAGTGCCCAAGGTGTCTCTGCGTGCATTATAAACCATCTCTTTATACCCTGGCTCTTAGTCTCCTGATTCTCCAAACATCTTACTTCTGATGAAGCTGAAGCATTTTAATCATCCAGACATATTACATGTAAGCTTGGGTCAGATCTTTCAAATCTGGTCTGCAGCAGTGATTCTAATTCCTTGTCCATTATCATTAATATCCATCATGGAAGTGGAAAAAACTGTATTTCCATTCAGGCCTTTGCTGAAATGTTTAGTTAATGAATGTTTAAGTTTCCATGTTCTGCTTTTTTCCCCGAAAGCAAGTCTTAAAGTTATGGCATTTAAATAATACCTTTAACAGAGAAAGCAAAGGCAGCTGGCATGATGTCTCATGTGCAACGATTTCTCCGCACGATCACTTCACTGCTCCACACTTGTGAATATTTTTGTGTACTCAATTCTTTTGTGCTCATTTTTTGACCACACTCGCTGATACTGCTGTGCACACTCACGTTCGTCCTTCATCCATCCATTTTCTGTACCACTTATCCTACACAGGGGTCACGGGGAGCCTGGAGCCTGTCCCAGGGAACTCGTGGCACGAGTTAGGGGACACCCTGGATGGGAGGCCAGCCCATTGCAGGGCACAATCGCACACACATTTACATACCCATTCACACACTACGGACAATTTTTAAACCCAGTCAGCCTACAACACATGTCTTTGGACTGGGAGAGGAAACCAGAGTACCTGGAGGAAACCCCCTGAAGCACAGTGTTAAAATGCCTTTAAGATGTTTTCTCAGGTTACTAGTACTGTAGAAAGATGCCATAGTTGCTCCTCTTAAGATTTTCACAGAACACACTTTGAAGTCTGCTTTGCTTTGATTGCCATCATTAATCATGAAATATGTCCAGATAATTGTAATTTTGTATCCTCTGTTCATTAGAGCAGCAATGTACAGTACCTCGTCACATAATACGACGTGGTATTGGAGCTAATATTTTCACAAATATGAGCTCAAATCATTGCATAAGCAGTGAATAAGAGTCCTGCGTTGAGCACAGGAGAGTCTTTATGATTACAGCAGCAGTTCTTATTGCTTGCCATGCAGTGAAATAAGCCGTAGACTCACCAGCACTCCAAAACACTGTGAGAAAATGAGAGTTTTTAAGGTGATAGTCTGTAGCAGTCTATGTGCTACTGAACTGTAAACACTCCAGAGTGCGGTCTTGCCAAGCAGAGATTGCTGGGCGACTGTCTCCATGACGGACATTGTGCGTGGACAGATGGCTGAGGGAGGATGAGGAGACGTTGATGGCGATGCAGCTACAGCAGGAGTGTGTGAGGTGAGATTGGAAATGGCAGTCCCAGCCTGAGGTTTGTCATATCTGATTGGAGTTTATTTCATCTGCAGTATATATCATGTCGACGAAGCTTTGTTGGCATTGACATGATAAAAACGATTGAGACAAAGAAGGGCGGTGTTGACAGTGTATGTCTGAAGAAGGTCAATGTTTTCTATTGGTTTGAGTCTGTATTATTAATAAGTAGGTATTCTGAAAATGTTTAAGCATTCAATTTTGGTCAAGTGACTGTTAATCCTTTCTCATAAAATTAACTAGCCCCAGAGTAATTCATATTTACTCAGATTCCCATTTTCACAATTTTCACAGCAAATTGCATTGGATTGCAACGCCTTCTGAGAAAAATCAGATTCGATTGTTCACTATTTATGAGTTGAACTGATAAATAGTGGAATGGCTCTCAAATTAGCGTGGGGATTCCCAGAAGGAGAAATGGTGAAAGGAAGTTGACAAGAGCTTGTTAGCTGTACTGAAAGGAGGCAATGGATGTTTGTCCGCCTCTCACCATCGAATTCAATGCCCAAGGGCTTCCTGTCAAGCCCTTAATTTGGTAGACTAATTACCTCTGGTGGTACAGAGTGACATTCACAGTTTAGCGCTTGAACATCGCCGTGTGTTCTAGACGTTATGGAATTTCCAGGTTCCTGAATATGTACTGGAATTAACATGTATTGTTTCTGTTAATATGTGAACATGGATATACAGTATTTTTTTTTGTTTTAAACAAAAATATCTCTCGTTCCGAGTTGCCGCTGAACACTTAAATAAGATAAATGCATGTATATTTACTTTTGTCCAAAGCGAAACATAATTTATATGAGAAACGATCAAAGTGCTGTGCAGATTGCACTATGACCTTTAAGTGGTCAAAACAATGCAATGTAGGAGCAAATCTTAGAACATGTATGTGTATGCGTGTCAGTGTGTGTGAGTGTGTGTGTGTGTGTGTGTTGTGACAGAAAGAAAAAGAATGAAAGAGAAACAGAAAGGCTTATACCTGGCTTATGCACTCATACTGAGGCAAAGTGAAGGCCTTGCCTTTTGCATCTCAGTCATGTGACCAGATAGATTTGTGCTCATTTATTGATGACTCAGAAATGCCAGAATAGAAGAAGAAATCACTTTCCTTCTTGAGTGGCGAGTAAATGAAAGAAAAGCCACCATGAGCTCGAGCTGAGCACCTGTGATGTCTCATTCTCCTCTGCTCCAGCCAGAGCCGGGCTTCGGCAAATCAGTCAGTAATTTGCCATGCTGTATACGTAGGCAGTCACTTAACTACAACAGAGGGAAAAATCGCTTGATTAAATATCCCTGGTCCATCAAGTCTGACTGTGTGATGAACGATTCCATTATGGAGAACGGGTTTTAACCTGTTTAAACATGCACCACTGACTGTTAACACTGTTGGTTTATGGTGCATTCACTATGTTTGGGGAGGTACTGTATATGCAAGGCTTCACAAGCCAACTTGCAACTTCACTTCTGCTTTAGAAAACTGTACTGAAGGAAATTGAAGCAAGGCACAGATACGAAACATGAATACTACAAAATATTTGGCCACCATTGTTTCAGAAATGCAGCGATATAGAAGAAAATAGTGAAAAGCGGTATACAAGTACCAGATAATATTTATATGTAAGATTTCAATTAGATTCTCTCTCTCTCTCTCTCTCTCTCTCTCTCTCTATCTCTTTCTCTCTTTTGTTGCATGGTGCTACATTATTGTATTTATGCTTATTGTATGTATGGCACACATCAATACTGAAACACTTCACAGGCTCCAAATATTGACAAACCCATTGATATTATGTGACCGTATTAATTTGATGGTCAGTGCAAATGTTTGCATGTCATATTTACTCCCCACTTATTGTATATAACGCTTATAAGACCAGACAAGAGACTTACTGTTCCATTTCTAAAGATTTATTTTTAGCTCCAGGTTCTTTGATTCGATCCTGAGCTAGGGTTACTGTCTGAAGTTTCACATGTTCTCTGTGTCCACTTGGGTTTCCTCTGGGTTCTCCAGGTTCTTTCATCCAAAAAACCCCAAACAAACATGCCAAATGCCTCTACGTGGAGTGTGTGTGTGTGTGAGTGTGTATGGTGACCTTGGATGGATTGGTGTCCCATGCAGGGTGTTATCCCACCAGTTGTTTTGGGATTAACTCTGGATTCACAGCAACACGGACCAAGATAAAGCACATACTGAAGATGAATGAATGAATGAATGAATGAATGGAACTGGAATTTAATTCATATAAAATGCTTTTGATGAAGCAAATTACACATTTACACATTTCTTGTGTTTGTCACTATTGATCATTGCTGTGACTTGGGAGATTTGGTGACATCATACTGTCACGTAAATAAACGTAATGGAGGTTAGGACGTATGCAAGTGCAGATAAGAGCTTTTATTAAAGAGAGGCATGCAGACAAATCCAAATCATGAGACAATAGCATGATCAAAAACAGGCAATGTTTCAGGAAATTGGGAAAGAGGCATAAACTAGGCAAGGCAAAAGCACGTAACGAGAAACAAGAAACAAGACCAAATACTACAAAACAAACTGAGGAACAGGGTACAAACGCTTGGTTCGGTGATAACACTCAATACTTCGCGACGTACAAGATACATGAGGGGTTTAAAGGACAAACATAATCAGGGGTGAAACCCAAGACAGCTGAGAACAATCATGGCACATATATGGGAAACAACCAATGAAAATACAGGGACGGAGACAGGACAGAAATCATAATAAATGCACGTGTCGAAAGTAAACAAAGTCAGTGTCACTGAAAACCAAAAAGCGTGCACTCGCGCATCGAGCTCACGCATTGAGCTCGAGTTTCCAAGATACTGCGCTAGCTCAAGGGGAAATCGTGACACATACAAAGAGAAAATTCTGAAAGCTGAAAAACGGAAAAACCGTAGACATAATCCATTATGTTCTGAGGAACAATTGATATTACCATCCCAAACAAAAAAGATTTCTCCATTATCATTAATATTTTGGTTATGATGATGATGATTATTATTATTACTCTTATCATTATTATTATTATATTTGTACTTGCTGCTGCTTAAAACAAGCTACTTTTGCTGTTAACTGGATGTGATGTCAGTTATCCACCCAGGAGTGGATTCGTAGAGACTGGTAAAGTCATTTTCAAATGAAATGAATCGAGCAATGCAGTAGTCATTTTGCTGTTTATCAGAGCGAAACCAGCGGAGTTGTCTATTGAGTAGGAACCAATCGTTTTCATGGCTGTAAATAATTTTACAGCAGCAAATATCATTTCTCTCATGCAGTTGGTCTGTTGAAGCCAGGCATGGCTATTAGATCAGTCAGACCACTTTCAGCTTGAATTCAAGGCTTTCAGACCGAATTTCCTGCTTTAAGCATCAGCTTTCAAGCTGCTAAGTGACTGATATTAGATGCTGATGGGATTCTCTCTTTGATTGCATTTCTTAAACGAGTTACTCCTCATTAGTTTATAGATATTTTCAGTGGATGTATTTATCAAGGCCTGATGGTTCTACTCGAGTCAACTGGCACGTTTTATGGGACTGTGTTGTGATTGTCCTTGGTAATTGCTTTCCGCATATGATGTGTAAAAAAGAGATTTTAACTAAGGCCGGGAAATATAATGATATGAAATTGATAGCTGCACGGTGTCGCAGTGGGAAGCGCTGTTGTCTCACAGCTCCAGGATCTGGGACTCGGTCCTGAGCTTGGGTTACCGTTTGGGTGGAGTTTCACATGTTCTTGCGGTGTACGCATTTCCTCCGGGTTCTCTGGTGTCCTCCCAGCTTCAAAAATCATTCTGGTAGGTGGATGGGCTACACTAAATTTCCACTAGATGTAAATGACTGAGAGTGTGCGTGGTACCCTGCAATGGTCTGGCATCACATCTAGGTTGTACTCCTGTACATTTTGCTAGCAACCTGAATCTAGTGATATTTCTCATGTATCATGATATTTACATGCTATTTTTCTTTACAACACAGTGCTGTCGAATTCTCCATACTGATTGGTCAGAAGTACTTGATTACTTTTCTATAACAGCACCTCCGACAGCAGGTTCAGTTGCAAGTTGTTTTGTTTGTTTGTTCTGTTACGTTATCGTTTCTATAGTAACAGTTTACACAGGGGCCTGTAAGATTGACACTCCATGTAAACAGATGAAAAAAGACATGTGTAATTGTGGATTATGGCAAAATTTTCTCTGAGGAGACGTTTATTTAACATAACATTTAAGGAAGGAGTCTCCAGTATAAGCGCTTTGTAACAAGTCAGAGGTAAAGTTGTAACTTTAATGGGATTGTCTTCAGGATGGAGTGCTTTGTGGACAAGCTGCTTTAAAAAAAAAAATCTAATTAACTTCAAAAGCGAGACTGGTGAGGGAACAACTGCTATAACATAAGTGATTACAAGAAACTAAGTAATATATGTAACTATAAACGTGACTATAAATGGATAATATACAGTATATAAGGTGCCATTTAATCAAATTTTTAATAATGTAATAATTGGCAAATTGCTGTGGTATAAAACATTTTGGATGTGCTGTTATTGGAAAATAATCATCTTACCAATTATCACACCACATCGTCAATTATTTTCCTATAACTGCATGCCCATTGTGTATTCTTCCTTACATGTTGTTTGCCATGTGTCAGGCAATGTTCTCATGCTTCAGACAGCGACTAAATGAAGACCCATTCACAATGGAATTTTTTTTAATGCTGTCAACTTTGAATACGTTTTCTACAATCTTACCTCATCACACTGTATTGTACTCCATTATTATACGTTCTTACCCAAATCTGCAGGCTTTTTGACATGAAATATTGTATCACAGTAATTTTCAAATGATTGATTGAAACAGTTTGTACAAGCTATGAACAGTGAATGACTGTTTCACGAGAGATGCTCTATACTTTGCAGCGGCTTAATGTTTAGACTTGTACTTTCTCTCCCTATGGCAGTTAAGTTATTTATCTGACACAATCTTTAATTATGAGGCTGGAGGAAAGCTGAGGCTAAGCCGTGCGCTCCTAAACTCCGTCTTTTCCATTGTGTAGGGATTATACAGTCGGGGGCCATGAAAGCTGTGCGTGCTGGGTCATGATAGCAGCAATGGCATTTGTCTTCAGACTCTTTCTATTAAGTTGAATGTCAAATTTATAGCAGCTTCCATTCCATTCATTGTGTCACTTAAGCAATGTTCACTACCTTATAGCAGTCGTATAGGAGGAGGAGGTTCGAAATGTTGTCCTGCAGTGAGAATTTCTCTGAGGCAATTAGCTTCCGTTACATTTTATTTCAGATGACATTGCAAGACACACGAATAAACTCAAGTACCACGAATTAAAACCATTTTCAAAGCAATTTTACTGGTGCAGGAAAGCAGAGCAGTTTTTATAGACCAGTTTCTCAGACCTTTATAATGAAAAATTTTTCTCTAAAAGTTACTTTAGTTTTGGGGGGTCAGGGGACGACCCTGTGTTGGGATTAAAAAAGCTAGTGTAATTATTCAAGCCAAAATAATTTCTGAGTTCTGTTTTGTATATTTAAAGAATAATACTGTGGTATTGTAACCCTTTCCAGAAGGAAGACAGGAGACAATGGTCCAGTTCTAAAGCATCCAATGGGCCGTTATTTATTGCCTATAATTTTGCAAACTGAATACTGATATTAGGACGTGTCCTAACTCCTCGAAAACAATGGAACAAACAGGTATACAACCACATACCCCCTCCTTCTCCCCCAAGATGAAAAAACGACTTGCTCCCCACCCTCTTATTAACGTTGCCCTATCGTAATCGCTAACTACCACAATACATTGCATAAGTGTGTTGATTAGGGAATTTTGGTGAGTTAAATGCAATGTAAAATATATAAAGAAAATAATATATGTAGAATGAACATTTTATCACTGGTACTGAGACTCGTGCTCCTAATATGTTTCTTTCTATTACCAAGATTTGTATCAAGACTCTTTTCTCTCCTGTATAGAAGCTTGTTTCTGTCACATATGAGAAAATATTGCACAGATTTATCATGCAGTTGTGAATTCCTATCTCACAGTTGCAACTTTCTGCCTCACAGGCGTGTGTTAGTGTGACTTTGTGCTTCCGGTTATTAAGCTATCCCTACCTCAACCTAAGCCACACCAACACTGCAGACACGCTGTGCTGTTCCGAAAAAAGCATTTTCCCAGAACGGCTACTTCCTGATGAAAAGAAGACTTCAGGTATGTTATATTGCTCGTTTACACACCGCTGCTTATGTTTGCATTGTTACAGTTCATGTCTTGATTTAACTGTGTAAACACGGACAGTAACCCACCTGAAGCGGCCTATTTTCATGGGCGAGATTCTCATGGATAACCATTATACATATCGAAGAACCATTTAACCTGTGCAGGGCCAAGAGTGCCATATGTTGTGGTTTTGTTATTGCAAATGGGAGCACTAAGTCACAAGTAAGAGCAAAATATAAAGATGCAATGGTGAACTATTAACCTAAGGTTGCAATTTTGTGATATGTTGCAGTTGTGAGAAAAAAAGCCACAGTTGCATGAAGATAACCCGTAATAACTTTATCTCATTATTGTGAGATAAATCTGTGTAATATTTGGTTATATGTGGCAGAAACAGTCTTCTCAGCCAATAAAATGAACTTCCCCTAAATCACTGTATGTCTTCAAATGAAGATGTAAATCCTACATCTTCACTAAACACTTAAATGGGTACTAATGAACTAATTTTGGCTTGATAGTATTCCTAGACCTACCTTATTTACAGTTATGGCATTTTGGCAGACACCCTTATCCAGAGCAACTTACACTGTAGTTGAGAGCCCCAGCAGTGGAAGCTTGGTAGTGCAGGGATATGGACTCATGACACTCTAATCAGTAGTCCAACACTTTAACCACTGAGCTACCACTTCCCATTTGTACTAGTATGAGGATGTTTTTAAAGTACCTCTGTATGCTGTCAATGTAAACGAGTTTAATCTCAGTGCCACAAACAGCCATCATAGCACAATTATATTTTATTGCAAATTAAGAGGCCCCAGACCAAACAACATCACTTTAATTAATGGTATTTTTTTCTGAGTCAGCTGTGACCCAAGTGCCCAGCGTTAACATATGATATATGCCGCAGATAAAGCATAATCATCTGTCGAAATTAATTAGGTCAACCCTAAGGGCAAAACAACTTGGTATATTTCTATATACATCTGAATAGAGATGTCCGGTTGTCCAAAAGTCAAGTGCGTGTTCTGTTCTGGATCTAATTGCTGAATGAAAACACACACGCTTAAGCATTTTTATATGAGCCACTCAATGTATTCGTCGGTGTAGAGCCAAACTAAGCACTGACAATACCCATAGAGCCTTCAAATCACTCTTTATTAGCACTGTTGGAAATGACTGGTGCTGAGCTGCAGACCTGCTGCGTTTTTTTTTATAGATGTCTATTCACTTTTAGCTTCCGTAGTGTGTGTGTGTGTGTGTGTGTGTGTGTGTACCTCTAAATCAGATCTGAGGTATTGTCCCCTTTTCTCTAAAAGCAGCAAGCTGTCAGTTTAGTTGGAACCTGACTGATAAGAGAAAGAGAACTGAAAGAAGCACATGAGAAAAATGTATGTGTAAAACACACATACACACACACACACACACACACACACACACACACACACACATACACACACACACAGAATGGATGGACAGAAAGAGGTGAGGGGTGGAATTACGAAAATGAAGATGGAATGGCTAAACTAGAGTGTATGCGAGATGAGATGTGCATCACCGTCTGTGATAAGCAGCCACACTTCCAGTAGATCAATGGGGGATACTGAAGACATTAGGGCCTTGTGTTGTTGCTGTGACAGCAACTAATGACATCCAGCACTGTCTGTCCTCAGGGATTTTCAGCTCCTTAATTACTAACCAGCCTGTGGTTTGGACTCTCCATTTGCAGATAAGGGAAATAGACAATGCACTAATGTCCTCTAGATTCCAGTAGCTTCTACTCATTTGGTACAACCTTGCAGCTCATAATGTCCACATGTATACTATAGTATTGTACTCGGCCATACCTGAAATCTTATCTGCAATAATAATTGTCAGTGGAAGGTCCTCACAATGATAATAAGACAAACGTGTTTGTGTGTGTGTGTGTGTGTGTGTATGTGTGTGTGTGTTTGTCTGACTGCACCCCTGTGCTGCCTTGTGCATATTGTAGCACCAAGGCGTTTTAACCAGAAATGGCCGCTTGGACCAGCCCACAGTGGCAGACCGATTGAGTGAGATATGAGCTGCCAGCCCAGAAAATCTCTCCTCCAAGCGGATGACAGAATCATACAAATGAGCAAGTTCTCACAGATCTTAGCCGGTCCGAACTCAGAGCTAACGACTGTGTGCATCAGTCAGCTCTCTGTATTCTAGATCTGTAGCATAGCCAGGGATTGAAAAAAAATTTCTTTACAGTAGTGCAAATCACAACCCGCTTTTATTGTGTCTCTCTGTTTGCCTGGTCACTAGAACTGAATGGGTTTCATCCAAATCATTCTTGTACTATATTTGCTCATAAGTCTTCATGTACTGTAAGGGAATGCACCTTTTGCATCCTGCTTCATTTCCCATTTAAGTGATTTTTACCAGATGCATTTTATTTGTATTTGGTTTGACTGCCTTTTAACCTTCGATACTTCATCAGAACAATGCGCCAACTGTCATTTCCTCGTTTTCTTTCCGGTATGCTAGCCTGTAAGGATCTTGTAATGTTCTGAGTGACATGGCACAATCGTAAACGATGCTTTATATGACATTCTAGCACATTATTGGTGTAACTATTTCAGATTTACTTATTACCCCCATCGTGGACAATATATTCAGTTTTACATTCAGTTTTTTCATGGTGTGGCCATGTACTTTTTACATGTTAGAGAACATGTGTTTAGCTAAAACTGTGACATATAGTACATTCACAATTTAGCTTTAGATGCAGCCTTTAATCTTCAAATTCTTGTTGTTAATTATCTTCGAACATAATTCACGCTCTGTCATTCATACATCTTTCTTCAATCTCATACATTGTCCCAGAATTGCTGCATTGTGCTTTCCTTTCCTCCTCCATCTCATATTCTTCCTCTTGTTGCCACTGCTAGATTCTGTTCCAGTGTGTTGGATTATAGTCATTACGTATAAACTGTGTTTTTTTTCCATCTGGTATGATTTTTAACGTTCAAGCCAGTCAAAGTAATACCAGTGCTCACTGGATTACTTTCTTTTCTTGTTGGTGTTCACACAGACTCTGGGCTATTTGTGTTCAATGATGGTGGATTTGTCAGGTGATTGGTGTGCTTTTTGAACATGTAATTCTATATAATAAAAAAAACGGGATTCTTCTAGGTAGGCCTTCTTGTTCCTGGAAAATTTTGCCAACAGCTGCACTGCAGAAAAATGACATCTTAGCAAGTAGAAATACCTTGAATATGGTCAGATTTATTTAGAATGTCCTATTATAATAATTCAGTAAACCAAATATAAGATTATGAAACCTATTTCAAGCCATTTGTGCTCATTTAAAGCTTGAAATAATATTGCTCTATTGGCAGATAATTGTGCTTCTTTAAGAAATAAATGCTTAAAATGAGTGAAATTTTCTGTCAGTAGAGCAAGATTGAAAAATGACTACATATTGAAATCTGTTTTGTTTGTTTATAGAAGTTGGTGAGGACCACACAATTGTTATTTGGGCCCTAATAACTAAATCACCACAAGTTGTTTAAAAGGGTTTCATGATAAAAGCCTCTACTCTCATCCAAAAACAAACTCAAGCATCTTCAGTTTGTCAGACACTACTGGAACTTCAAATGGGATCAGGTTCTATGGTCAGATGAAACCAAAATAGAGCTTTTTGGCAATAAACACCAGAGGTGGTTTTGGCGCACACAGAGAGGTAGCCATATGGAAAAGTACCTCATGCCCACGGTTAAATATGGTGGTAGCTCTTTAATGTTTTGGGGCTGTTTTTCTGCCAGAGGACCTGGACATTTTGTTAGGATACATGGCATAATGGACTCTATCAAATATCAACATATATTAAATGAAAACTTGACTAGCGGTTAAGGCTCTGGGTTACTGAGTGGAAGAAGAGGGGTTCAAACCCCAGCACAGCTGAGCACTGTTGAGCAAGGCCCTTAACCCTCTCTGCTCCAGGGGTGCTGTATTGTGGCTGTCCCTGCGCTCTGACCCAGCTTCCTAAAATGCTGGGGTATGCGAAGAAAAGAATTTCATTGTGCTGTAATGTATATATGACCAATGTATATGTCATTATCACTCATTATCATTATCATTAAAACATGCATGCCATGGCCATCCCAGTCCCCTGACTTGAAACCCATAGAAAACCTGTGGGGTGAACTGAAGACGAGAGTCCACCAGTGTGGGCTCAAAATGTGAAAGATCTGGAGAGATTCTGTATGGAGGAATGGTCTAAGATCCCTTGCCATGTATTCTCCAACCTCATCAGGAATTATAGGAGAAGACTCAGAGCTGTTATCTTGGCAAAGGGAGGAAGCACAAAGTATTGACTAAAAGAGTGGCAATTTTTTTATCAAAGATCAAAAGGTTAAACGATAAGGACAATTGTTTTGGGGGTTTATACGGCCTTCTTTTCTCATATTTACCAAGGGCGCCAATACGTGTATATATATATATATATACATATTGTTTTTTCTTCCATTAGGAAGAATCCAAGCACTGCTGCTGTTTATTTTGTGGCTTGTTTCAAGGCATGAGTCAAATGCAAGATCTTGTTTTTACTTGAGGACTATGCTATTTGATCACACACTGCTTAACGGTAACCCTAACCAGGACCGAAGATACTCAGGGTTTTCCCAGAAACCTTCCTGATTAGTGCCTTCCAGTTGCTGTTTTTCATAGAAAGAGTCCTGGAAATTGGTGGACATTTCTCCTTTTATTAAACAGTGTAAATCTGTGTCTCTTTGGTTAGAACGATGCAGTTAGGTAATGGATATCGGGTCTCGTTGCTGTAGTTACTGTTTATTCTGGATGTCTCGACGAGTGTTCTCAGTAACCATGACATTGCTTGGAGCAACTCAAACGTGCCAAGTCACGAAGTGCGAGTGCCAAAAAAAAAAAGACAGTTCAAGGAAATGTGCTATAATATCCTTTTAAATCTACTCTAATTTCTATGAACATAATTTCTAGAGTTATTTCTGAATTATTTTTTTTTAATAGTCCCTCATGCAGGTAGTTGTTTTAAATGTCTTCATGATGAGCCCAGAACTAAGTTTTTTTTTAATCATTTTTGCTAACAAAGCAGTTTCTTTGCTTTTCAATTACGATATTTATCAGAGGTTAAATAATGACTGGGTGGTCTTCACCAACTTCTACAAACAAACAAACAAACAAACTAATAACCTAAGGTGACAACAAAAAAAAACACACAACACATTTCAATATGTAGTCACCCCCCCCCCTCAAAAAAAGTAAACCAACATTCAGAAAGCAGGTGGGGAAATAATAAGTACACCCTTCCTACTTCCACAATGATTGAGAGAGAAATGAGCAGCCAGATGTTCCTAAAGAAATGCACAAGATTATTTATTCACCAAATTCACCATTCACCATTATTTATTCACTACCTCTATAAAAACAGACATTGTGGCAGGTTGGTGTTGTGGAGCACTCAGGTGTGTGTCTACATGTGTCTACATCATGCCAAGAAGAAAGGACATTCAAGGTGTTGGAATGGTAAAGTCAAATTCCAGACCTGAACCCCATTGAGACTCTGTCGCAGGATCATAAGAGAGTTGTGCATAAATGAATGCCCTTGTACATCAATTAACTGAAGCAATGTTGATTGGGGCCAAAATTTTTCGAAAACATTGTGAGAGCTCGATGAACTCCTACAGAAAAATGTTTAATGTCAAGTTGTTGTTACTAAAGGTGGCTCTACATGTTACTGATTATTAAAAGGTCAACTTATTTTTTCCCACCGGACTTGTAAATGTTGGTTTAATTTTTGGGAAAAAAATGACTACATATTGAAATCTGTCGTGTTTTTTGTTGTCCCCTGCGGATAGTCTTTTTATAGACGTTGGTGAGGGCCACCCAATTGTTATCTAATTGTTGCACACCTATATTTATTTGTTGTGTTTTTTGATCAACCTGTATTGTGTTTGCAATTGTTTGATATCCATGAGAGCGAAGTATTTTTATGAATTTTTTTAACAAAAGATCAAAAGGTTAAACAATAAAGATAATTTTTCACAGCCACCTTTGCTCATATTTCCCAGGAGTGCCAATATTAGTGGAGGGCACTGAATATATATATATATATATATATATATATATATATATATATATATATATATATATATATATATGTATATATATATATATATATATATATATATATATATATATATATATATATATACACAGTACTGTGCAAAAGTAAAAGGCACATGCAAAGAAATGCTGTAGAGCAAAGATGCCTTCAAAAATAATTAAATTAAATGTTTCTCCATTTTCAAAAAATACTATAAAGAGCAGTAACCAATAATAAATGAAACTAAGGCAATATTTGGTGTGACGACTTTGCTTAAAAAAAAGTACTCTCAGGTAGAATTAGTGCAATTTTATAAGGAAATGAGCTGTAAGTGTTATTGAGCATCTTGCAGAACCAGCCACGGTTCTTCTGGAGACTTTGACTTTCGATCTTGCTTCTCATTTTTGCAGCAAAATCCAGCAGTCTTCATTGTACTTTTTTATCTGAAAAGTGTCTCTTACCACTTAATATGCTGCTTTCTTTACTGACATACAAACATTTTTCTCTAGCATTTAATTTTGTCCTAGAAAACTAATGTATGGAAATCTAAAATGTTTTTGTACTGACTCGATAATGTAGATAAAATAAAAATCTATAACAAAGTTTGTACCAAAAAAAAAAATAGGGTGCCTAAGACTTTTGCACAGTACTATATATCTATACAGTAGAAAATAATTCCATGTTGCTGATGCAGGTTTTTGTAGGTAAGTGATAAATGGGATGGCAACAGCAGTATTACACAGTGCAACACAAAATGGCTGATCAGGACTCTCCTCCTATACTATATAGCATTTTTGATGCTTGTCACCAACACACAAGTCTGATTTTTGTCTTTGGGAAAAACTGTCATTGCTCTCTTTGAGGAAATCGAGGTCCTACTGGCTTTTCTGAAGACTTGTCAGCCTTGTGACACTGGGATAATGGAAATTGAAACAGGGAATATTATACACATTTCCTCTTTTTCACTTTTGTTCTGTGTTGAACGAAGTTTTGTCTGTTTTGTTCGGCTTCGCTCTGATTGATGGCTGAGCACAGCGGGCAGGCAGCATGTAGGCATGCGTTTGTAAGGTGGGTTTGAATTCATATGTTTGGGATGATTGATCGGTTCAAATAGATGCAGAAGACTCCTCCCATATTGCTTTTCTTTAAAAATCAAAAACAAAAACACTCTACTTAGGAAATCAATTTCTAAATGTCAAGCAGTAGGAATGAGTATCAATGGCAGATCAATGTGGAATGCTTCAGTAGAAGGGACTGCTCTCTGTGCTAATTACAGCACAGCTAGATTTTTAACTTACAGACAGAATAAACACTTTATGACAACCATGTGTTTTATTTGAAGGTTTTTTAACGCACTTTACGCAGATATCTATTATTAGAACTGATGAATGAGAAATGAAAATACATTTAATCCGACGCTATTCTTTGTGAGAATAGCGCTCGTTAAACTGGCTTGAATGAAACTGTATTGAATGTAATTTGGCCTCATTTTGAAGGTGCAGGGAGAGCGAGAACTTGGCTGGTTACCATGGTGAAGGCGAGGTGAGAGGGACACGGTCTCACAATGGGCCGCTGGTCAAGGCGCTATTGAGATTCGCGTTCGTTACTTCAATGCTGACAGCCATCTCACACCTCTAAACCAAAAAGAGACCAAATTACAGAGGCACAGATTATTTTTCCGTGTGGTGGGTTTTGGGGGGGGGGTTTGGCAGAGAGAGATGTTACACAATGACTTCTTTCTCACTTCTCACTTGGCTGTTTTAGCCACTTAAGAAAAACGTCAGGTCTTTCATGCAGGCCCAGAAGCCTGTTATAATTGCTCCAAAGTGTTTCCCTCTCTAGACTGAAAAGTCATCTCATAATCACATTTAGATGAGACTTCTAAAGACTCCAAAGAAATAAGGGTATCATTATCTCAACCGAAAAGGTATCACACCTCACACTAACAGGCATCATTATTCAGACTTTTCTAAATCATTATATCATCAATTAGGTTGTGGTTCGTTAGTTCCCAGTTTTACTCAGTTGCTATATTGATTATTTATCTTTCATTATTTCTCAGTGATACGTACATAGTGTCCTTAAGCTAAAATCAAGGAGAAGGACAAGTTAGCTGACCGCTATAAAGAAGAGGAAGTAGCCAGCTAGCTAACTTGTTGGCTAATTTGGAATACTGTAGGAAATGTGTTAAATGGTTTATTGTGAGTATGTGGTATTGTTCAATGAGTTTCTAAAGTCTAAAAGACATAATATTTGAATTACAGTTACCACAATCCTTAGCAAACCATAAAACTTCATACCCATCGGTTCCCAGTTAGCACATTCCGAATAAATAACTCAGGCTTATCTTTAAAAATCTTGCTCCTAGCACTCCACTAATGATGTTACTGAGCAGTTTCTGTTTCTACAGGCTTTTCTACTATTGATCCTGTCTGTTTTTGTTTATTGAGTTCTGCTTAGCCTAGTTAAACTTTGATTTTGGTTTGCTTTTTTTTTGTAAAATATTATATTATATATAATATAGTAACATATTCCGAATACAATGTTTATATGCTTACAGGCATCAGAATATTCCTGTATACATGCTTACTGTAAGTATGCCTGAGCTGCTGTTCCTAAATACCTAGCCTACAGCTAAGCATCTGTTAGTACCCACAATTCCTTGCAGGCTGAGCATGCATGTATATCTCCTTTCGGTGGATTTTCTGAATAAGGTGTTTACATGCAACAAATTTCTGATTAAAACAGGCATATTCCAGGGTGGGTGTATTGTTTTAATCTGAATTGGGCAATCAGATTGCCAAATAACGATTAATATCAGAATGTTGATGTGCATGTAAACGTAGTCAATGTGCAAATGGGCGTAAACAATGAAACAAATGGCAATCCTCTCTATCTTTCATTTTTGTAAACAGTGCTTTAATCTTATTGAAGCAGGCTGTTCCAGTGACGCTTGGTACGCCATTCATCTCTTAAAAAACAGTGCTCTGAGAAGTTGAATTAGTCAGTGGTGAATTTGCTAAAGTCAGTAACGTCTGAAAAACTCCTTCACCTCCTGTTACCCTCTCCCTATCAGCTGGTGTGTGTACAAATTTTTCGTTCCCCCGATCCAGTGGCCTGGCATTGGAGATAAGAGATTCCCCAAGTGAGGTGATAAAAATGCTCCTTAATCCTCCCCTAACAAGGTGCCAGTCTGCCAGCAAGAGCCTCCTACATTATTTCCATTTATCACAGGCCAAAATAGACAGGGACAGATGAATAGAGGGGTTATTCATACATAATCGTAACATTTTGATCACTTACTTGAAGTGTCCTTTAAAAATGGCATAGCATTTTAAAGCTCTTCAATGTTTTCTTCTTTTTTTGTCAAACACTGAGTGAGTCAGAGTGCACTATTATTGTAGCCCTTTTACTTTTTTATGGATGCATCAAATGGAAGCTCAAAAAAGAGCAAAACAGAGACTGGAGAGAAGCAGAGTTAACCTGAGGATGATACGGTGAGAGAGAGCTGTAAAGAATATCCTCTTATGCTAAATGCACATGACATAATGTTTGCCTCGTGTTCATGGTGACAAATTTCTGCACGTGCCCGCGACGACTGCTTCATGTAGTGCGAGCGGTTCAGCAATGCGGTGTGAGCCAGTGAGACTGAGAGAGGAAATCAAAAATAATCAGTCCCTCCAGGATTTTGCGATCTCAGAAATGAGCACAGAACTAAGGAAACTCCAATATTCGGAGGAGCTTGCAATTTTTTAAAAGCGGCGGAGATTTGCCTCAGATTTGGGCCAAGACGTGGCCTTCAGCCAAAGCCCTCTTCGATTCATGTGCCCCGAACATAAGGACAGCTAAAACGTCTCATTTACCAACAAACCTCACTGCGAAAGAGTGTTAAAAAACTATTTCGTGGAATCGCAATTTTGCAGATTTAAGCAAGTTCTGCAAAAACGCACAAAAAACTCAACTGCATCGCACATTTTGAAAAAAGTCACTGCAAAAGCAAGTATTTTTGGCCGTAACAATCACAAAAAAAAAAACCTCCACGAAATCCTGCGTGGACTGAATAAATCTGCTCTTATGTATCCAGTTCTATCATCACATCTATTTGTGTGGGAATGTGAGAGCAAAATCTAGACACAATGATATTGCTTCTGTAAGAAATTATTTGGCATGTCATACCCAAATGGTTGTTACGAATATCTGGTGATGCACAGTATAAAATTAGCGATGTTTCTTTTTCTCTATGCCTCCAGTTCTCTTTGCAGAACAGACAGTCCTTACTGCATGTATCTTCCCAAACCAATATTTTCTCAATATTTTTCTCTTGTTTCCCTTATTTTCTTGTTTCCATACAAAGTAGTACAGTGCCAGTTACTCTCGACACAGTCACATGCTGGACCACTCCATGATCTGGGGCTCAGACCTGCTTTGGAGTGGATCTCTCCACGTGGAAGATCATGCAGTGTGTGAGCCTTGTCTGGGATTGGTCATGCGGTGTGCACACCACAAAACAGCAGACTGCAAATGATAAAAGTCATGTAGTTTGAGCAGTGCAGCTATTCTGAGAAAGTCATGAAGTGTTCACTTGGCATCTGCAGAAGCAGGTGCTAGGATGTAGGTTATAGAATGAAATTGGGAATTGGTTCTTGGCAGGAGTGTGAAGGATGGCATTATTTGCAGGTGTAATAACATGCTCTGCTTGACATAAGCTGGCATCATGTGGAGAGAAAGAGGATGCTTGGTGTCAATTAGCTGAAGTTATATTCAGCCCTATGGATCATGAGGAAATGCAGCACCCCTCTGCCAACCGACTACCACCAGCGCAATTCCTCCTGCGCCAGGCTGTTAACACTTCTATTATATAACTTAGAACTCGCGCACCTGCCATCACACAACGTATCACCCTGCTATCATACAGCGCTGTCTCCTCCGAGCATGCTCTGTGACCTTTCTCTCTGGATAAGCCAAACGAAGACTGTAAGCAAGAAACAAATGGTAATGATGAGAAGATCAGCTTTTCTCAGGTTCTCCTCGTGTAAAAACGACTGACCTCGAAACAAATAATTTATTATCACACAGTACCTCGAACAGTGTGTAACTCTACTCCCACTGTACTAGAGTTTTCTCTCTCATCATGGAGAGACGTACAGCGTGTACAGGGCTATAACTAGCGTCCTGAGGGAGCAGTGTTATGGGCTGGATCTTAACAAGAGCGACTGGTCTCCAGAGACGTGCTCCACAGCACCCAGCAACCCTCAAAACCTCTTTCATCTGGAATTGTAGGATGGGATTAGAAGATAAGACATACTCAGCCATAATGGCAAAACTGAACGCTATTGAAGTGTAATTGTTATATGCCTATGCACCTTTTCTTCTAAGGCAAATTTTTCCCTGTTTATAATTCAAGCTAAAAGCTACATTTCTGTCTGAGTCTCCTGCACCAAGCTGGAATTCATTCAAAGCGTTCAGATTATATCAGTTCATAGTGGGAATTAAATTGGATTATTTGACAAATCTGTTTTTAATTATGAGCTTTACTGAAAAGTCATTTTTTTATCTACTTCAAAATGAATTCAGTTATTGTCATTAAACCTTTTAAACCTCAAAATAATGAAATATCTTGGTTAATCACTTTGTTGTTGTTGTTGTTTTTTTTTTTTTATCAGGATCCCCATTCAGTTCTTTCCTTCTATTCATGCTTCACGCAGTTTACTGTAACTTTTTCCTTCACCACCATCATTTTCTCCGTACCCCGTGATGGACAGGTTCCCAGTGGTGCAGATACTGACAAAGATTTCCTGCAGAGCTGAAAACAAACCTTCTAGCTCCCTCCTACCCAGTGCTGCTATGAATTTTTGCACAGCTATAACATCATATCAGTTAACAGCTGGCCACCATATCAAACAAGAATACTGAAGAACAAAATGGGAAGAAAATGGTTGCTCTCTGTTGCTCTCTCTCTCTCTCTCTCTCTCTCTCTCTCTCTCTCTCTCTCTATTGTATTGTGGGATCCTACTTGGAGACAGTGCACCCAATGGAGAACACAGTGACGTCAGTTGACCAAAGCCCTGGTGAAACGGATTGGAGTTATTAGTACAGGAGGTGTGTGTGGCCTTGTTCTCCCCTGAAAGAATCAGTCCTGTTTGTATATCTTCCTGTTGAGGAACCAAAGAAAGGAATTAGGACTATATGTGTACATGTTTTTGTGTGTAAAAGAAAGAGATTTTTTTTAATGCTTAGTAAGAACTTGGGAATGCGTTCATCTGAGCAACTCGAATGAAAAAGCTTAGGTGTAGCAAAGCTTGGATTTGATGTATCAGTTGGATGCCTCGGTATCCAGTTTTGGAGGAAGGAGAAGGAAACTAGTGGTGGAAGAAATTGGGCTTGCTTTGCTTGAGATGGAAAATCTAGGGGTCACTGATCCTTGCAAATGAGATGGCGGTTTATTCATATGGAATGTGTGAAGCAGGAAAGAAAGGGACCCGTGTACGTGCACTGGTTTGCTCAGAATGCTAAAGTAAGATTTTTTGTAACTGACATCTGACGAGCATAAACAGTCCATCTACAAGCTGTCTTTGCTCCACAGAGGACACTTCACAGGTCACACATGGATGTTAGGTTGCGTACCATTACGATGATGCGTTCAGGAAACCAGATCCTGAGTGTGAACGCATTGTGTTCAACCATATCACAACATTCATTCAATTATTCATTCATCTTCAGTAAGCGCTTTATCCTGGTCACCAGTCCATCTCAGGGCACCATGCACACACATTCACCTACTTCACTCCTGGAATTCACGTACGTGATGGGTCTTGGGTGATCAGATCACAAGCGCACAGCCGAGACTCACAACCGTTCACACCTGGCATTATGAATGCGTCTTTATTGACCGCTTGTGATCGGAATCGGATTCCATACATAATTTCCGCAGGAGGGAGGCTGTCACGCACATTTATTGCATCAGTCTTCCGTTGCATTTAGTTTCAAACATTTTACTCACATGGTCTGCTAACAAAACCTATAAAGGAATGAAAGATGAGACAACAAATGAAGCTGTGAATATCAGCAGCTTTCATCTCTGCTGTAATAGCATTGAAGAACCTGGAGGAAACCCACACAGACACAGGAGAACACACACAGAAACTCCACACAGATGGTAACCTGAGCTCAGGATTGAGTCAGAGATAATTAGGATGTGAGGCAAAATGACAACAGTTCAGTTCAATTGTTCTCATCTTTTCTCATCTCCAAATAGAGCATTCTGTGGTCTGTAGTGTAGTGTTACGTACTAAGATTTCTCTCCTCAAAGAGACATGTCCAGCACACCATATTCTTCCACCCATCTCACCCAGACATGCCTTTCCTGTTTTGACAAGTGACTACATGCTCCTGCCCTCTCCTAAAGTCCTGCATTGACTAGACGTGTGTGTGTGTGTGTGTGTGTGTGTGTGTGTGAGAGAGAGAGAGAGGTTATGTCATGCAGCAAACTGAGCACTGAGAGAGAGCTGAGACCGCTGACAGGTCTGAGTCTATCTGATGGTTCAATCTGTCTGTCCCCGCCACGCTACCTACGCTTACGGCTCTACGACCGAGCTACCTTACTTGCAGTAAAACAGCAGGGAATAGCCACCATCAGCACTACATCATATAATGATGTAGATTTAAAAAAAAAACAGCAACACAAGAAGAACCATTTCTCATTTATATATTCATTCTGTTGCCAGTTAAAATGGACAAAATATGCTGGAAGTGGATATTACAAAAAACATTCCTCTGTGTGGAAAGCACAGAGTTATACAATCTGATTATCACTGATGCAACCTGTCACAACACACCAGTAGGCTTCCTTTAGGTTATAGGGAAGCATTGTTTCCTGTGGCAGATGTCATTTTTTAACCCAATTCCCCTCCCCAAACGCACACACACATAACTATTTTTAGACACTTTAGTTCTCTCTTTACTATTCTTCAACTTCTTTTTTGTTTGTTTTTAACAATGTATCAATACTAAAATACCAATGTGTAAAAGATTAGTGATTTCTGTTCGATTGATTGACTGACTTATGTATGAACAACATTCTGTAATGTGTAGCTCAGGATGTTTTTTATACTTTCCTTCATCATTCGACACCTTTATCCTGGTCACTGATATGCGTTTGTAGCACAGACTGTGTCAGATACATAGGCCAAGACAGTTTCATTATATGCTTGCTGTCCACTTTAATCAGCCAATCATGTGCATGGGCACAGACTCACTCTGGACAGTCAAAGATTAGATGATAAAATTTATTTTTTCTGCTCACCACAGTTGTAAAGCATGCTTATATGAGTTATTATAGATTTCCTGTCAGTTCAGACCAGTCTGTTCATTCACCTCTGATCTCCACTCACAGGATGTTATTTGTTTGTCGCACCATTCTAGAGACTGGTGTGTGTGAAAATCCCAGGAGATCAGCACTTTCTGAAATACTCAAAACACACAGCACATCTGGTACCGACAGCCACGCCACGATCAAAGTCACAGGGATCACACTTGTTCTTCATTCTCATGTTCAGTGTGAACACTACCTGAAGCTCTTGACCTGTATCTGCAAGATTTTTTTGCATTGAGCTGCTGCCACATGAGAACCGCATGAATGTGCAAGTGTACAGGTGTTCCTAATAAACTGGACAGTGAGTGTTAAAAAATATTTTATCGAATTGTTATTGTCAATGAAATGTTTTGTTGGTTATATACCACAGTGGCAGCTTTCAGATCGGTTTGTGTTAAATATACGTGCCAGGTTGCTAATCACTGCAGGTATGTGCAAACACTCATTGAAGAGATAATTAGGGGGTAATGAGTGTGTGTTGAAGATTGAGATGTTTCTGATTAGGTAATGGAAGTAGGACAAGTGCGGTATAAATGCAGTGTTGCAGTGTAGTTATGTAATGATATATGTAGAATTATTATTTTTTAAAATCAATATTTCTGAGTTCTTTCAGTGAAAAAATGCCTTCAGTGTTTAACTCTATAAAAATGATCTTAAAAGTGTGTGATGTTTTTTTTAGAACATGTGTTGAAGTTTATGCTAGAACAGGCCAAACGATATATATAAATGAATATAACAAAGAACAGGTTAATTGTTGTTGTTTTCAAGCTATCAATGCATAACAGTGTGCGAATAAATTAGCAGTATATTCATCATGAAAATATTTATTTAAGTATAGAATGAATGTAATGGACTTTCATATATTATTGAAAACATTAAATTATCAAGTATATCAAGGCTGTAAATATTCATAGTCATGCTGATATGTTGCAGGGGTTCTCAAACTTTTTTTGCAGCCAGGTCATCGCCTGGTCTTTTTCCAATACTTGGAATCCAGTTTCAGTCAGTATGTTTACATGGACAACAATAATCCGATATTAACCTGATTAAGACGATACTCTGATTAAGAAACTATCATGTAAACAGCGATTATTGATGACCTTAATCCGGCTAAAGTCATACTCGAAGTAAACACAAATCGAATTAAGACATGTGGAGTACTCCTTTTTTTGTCGCATTATCGAGATGTATTACAGACATGTACATACCTTGATCACACTATTAACGTTGAGTGGGGGTTTTCACTGTATTTTGCGACAGGACACGTACACACACGGCAATGCTCAACCGTTTTACGGTAAACAATAGCACACGGCTGCATCCGAAACCACGTACTTACCTGCTATATAATAGGAGATATACATGTATTTTAGCCACTATGTAGTAGGTAAGTACGCGGTTTCGGACGCAGCCCACGGCTTCAAGAAGTCGTCTATTTGCACGTATACCATGACAAATAATTAACTGCACTTGAAGCTTTCGTAAAAATTAAAAATGAAACACACAGAACTGTATACGATACCATAACGAAGATGAACTGTATGTTGATGCGTGAAATTCTGGAGGGAACGTCATACGGCGTGGCGCGGGGACGTAATGACGTATGCCGTTAATCTATCTATGTTCTATAACATGTAAAACAGGAACATGAAATGAATATTCTAAAAGCAACTCTTGTAAACACCTTAATCACAATATTGTCTTATTCAGAATAAGGTCAATAATTAGATTACTGCTGTCCATATAAACATGGTCAGTGAGCCTGTGTCCACAGTCCTGTTCTTCGCTGACAGGACAGGAACCCGATGTGGTCTTCCTCTGTTGTAGCTCATCCTCCTGAAGGTTTGATGTGTTGTGTAATGTGAGATGCTCACATTTCTGCTCAGCCTGCTTATAAAGAGTGGTTATCGGACTTACTGTAGCATTCCTGTCAGCTCCTGTTTGATGTGACCCTTAACTGAAGCACTTGCTCTGATTTGATAGATTGCACGGTTGCCACATAATTGGCTGATTGGATAATTGCATGAATGTACAGGTGTCCCTAATAAAGTGGAAGCTGAATGTTTATCGCAATATATTGCAGCATATTTACAGCTGGATTTATTGCAGGTACAGCTGATTCTGTGCCCTTCAATGTTTTGCTACCCAAATACATTTTTATATGCGAAATTCAGAAAGCTGCAGGTGTAAGTTTAGCTAATGTACATGCTAAGGTAGATTAGCTTCCTCACCTGCAACACAGCCTTTCTATACTAATTACACTACCGCTTCTTATAAGACTTAGCCCTCTTTGAGTTGGGTGACCTCACTTATCATTAGTAATAGCTGTCTGCTGATAATTAACCAGCTGCTTAGCATAACAGTGCTAAGTACACGAGTCTGAAGTGATTGCTTGCAAATGTCAAAGGCAGTTGTGATGAATTTACCCAGAACACTTTATTATAACAAATTGCACTGTCAGTGGAGGAATTTTCTTCCTGGACTGGTCTTTAAACACCAGAACATGAACAATACCTTGGTAAACATGGAAACATACACAAAACACGAAGTGAAGGTGACAAAAGATAGACAGTGAGTGCTACCAAAGACAGAACTTAAATACCAGTGCTCAAAAGAGTGCTGTGAAAATCAGTCCTAAAACCCGGAAATGAGTTAGCATTTTAGCACTTCCGGTTCCATAGAAATCAGGTCTGGGGTTAACTCAAACTCAGGATATTTTCATGTTTTATTCTACGACATAAAATACATCAGCAAAACCCCACTCGTGATTTTTTAAGCTTTTACGTGTCTTGAAAAAGGAGGCTGTTAACAAGTGGCTAAATGGGAATACAGAGGTTGTCAGGGACATTAAACGTGATCACGACGAACAGGAAAACTCATCTACTACAACCTCGTTGTGTTTATACTTGCGGTCTTGCGAACTATTCCAACTCAAACTTTCCAACTTGTAGATTTATCCATTTAAATTATTTTCCAATTGAAGTGTTTGTTTTTTTTTCCAAATTGTACTGCTATAAATTCTATAAATTCTAGAATAATCAATTAATAGATTTGAGCAGTACAAAAACATTCAAACATGCATTATAAGAATATGTGATATATATATATATATATATATATATATATATATATATATATATATATATATATATTACACAATGAGATGGATTTTAAAGCTTTAGAGTTCCTGGAGGCACATTTATCATACTTATAAAAATACTTATTCTTTAAAGTTTTATCAAAACTGCAGAAGTCAAATAAAACATCTCTAATACCACAAAGGAAAACTATCCAAAAGAGATGCATGTATAAACAAATGGAATTTTCTCCAAAATAATGCAACATGGACACAGTCCCAAAAACGTTTTGGGGCAGATTCATCCACAAAAAGAGCACAGTGGATCCTTATCAGGGAACATTTTTAAAAAATAAAGATTGAAAGAGTTGTCGGAAGCTTCGTGGTGGTGATGTTGAAGTCATGTGACCATGGTGTAATTTGTTTATAGCCTACCTTTAGCTTTTTACCTCTGGCGATTGTATTTAAGTTTCAAACTTCATAAAAATTGTGTTCGCTTGTGAAGATTATCTCAATAAACAAAACATGTTAGGATAATTTTCCTGCAATAATCCAAAAGCCAATGAAAAAATCCTATTGGATTTTCGTCAGAGGGAACCAGCGTGAGTCTATCTTCTGAGTTGGCCTACAAAAATGCGTCATTCTTGCAGCAATCTCTAGATTACAACGTGACACAGGGGCGCGTGATTAATGTGACGTGCTGGGGGTGATGGGAAATTTTGTTGGAATCGAGGCTGTGCTAACCTAACATTGCATAGAATGTACACACAGATTCTGATAGTGAAAGTAACCAGACTAAAAATTTTCATGGCTGTTAGTCATCTATTTAACAGATTATTAAAAGCAGTACTCTATTCAGATTGGGGTTTATTGGCTACATGAATTCCAATTGAGCTATAAATTGGATTATTAATGGATTATTAGGCTGTATGTAAACATAGCAATTGTCTTCTGTCCAGAGTCATCTATGATAAATGGACATCAATGACTGGCTGAATGAAAAATGTTTTTGTGCCCCACTTATCCCATGATTACTATACAACATGTATCTTGGGAATATAACAATGATAATTGAGCAAGGGTGAAGCAGGGGTGCACTTGACCTGAGTTTAAATGGCTGATGGAGAACAGCCACACAAACTCATTTATAATCCTGACTCCTCTGGGGACAGGGAGGGCATGAGCCAAAAATCTCTTTGATTGTAGCTTTCCACAGGGGAGCTGTGCCCACTGTACAACCTCATCTCACATCAACCTTATGAGCGTAACCACAAACCTGCTTAGGAGGATGGAAAGAAATAAGATTGAGGAGTCTTTATTCTCCATCTCAGCTTTTTCCATTTCCATTGAAGTCAATAGCATAGGCATTCTTTGTCTTCGTTTTCCTTTCCCGTCAATCTAAGATATGTAATTGTCTCTTGACTTGAGTTTCTCTTTTTCATGGTCCATGCCTTATTTTCTTCTAGATTTTTGCTTACTGTGTTCTCTTTTCACCCATTTCATTTCCCATCCCTCTGAATTTCTTGAGATTATTGGCTTGTGTCTGTCCTCAACCACTTCACTTTTACCCCTCATACTCCATCTGTCTATATCATCTACATTTATTGTATTGACCACGGTCTTTCCCACTCTCTCACAAGTAATTTCTTCTCTTGATATATATCTCCTACTGGAGATAGGGACACAGCGAGCTCACTTGATAAACTGGCTTTAATGAAATGGCACTTTATTAGTCAGTGGTTTGGATATTCTGGCTTGAAGAAATGAAATTTTTGTGTCGGTTTTTCACAACTTCTGCCCTGTGTCATTCTGTTGCTCTCTTCACTTGTTTCCTCTCAAGGTCTGCTATGCTGTCATCCAAATTATTGCTGATTTGCACCACATTGCTGTGCTCTAGTGTAGCACTGAAATAAATATTCACCGGCACATTCCCCACATCGACTGTCTGAAACTGTGCATCCTCAGAGCCAATTTATTAAAGCCACTGCTTCCTTGAAGACTTGTCTCTGAAAGATTTACACTATAGAACATGCCTAATGGTACAACCCCAATTCCAAAAAAGTTGGGACAGTATGGAAAATGCTAATAAAAACAAAGAGGAGTGATTTGTAAATGTACTTTGACTTGTATTTAAACAAAAATGTATAAAGACAAGGTATTTGATGTTTTATCTAATCAACTGCATAGTTTTTTTTTTTGAAGATAAACGTTTATTTTGAAATTGATGCATGCAGCACATTCCAGTAGCGATGTGAGAAGTTGAAATAAGAAGGTGATGTGAAACAGGTGAGGCAATCGTCTTATCCTAGTATACAAGGAGCCTTCAAAAAAGGCTTAGTGATTCAAGAGCAAGGATGGGTCGAGGCTCGCCAATCTGCCAACAGATGCGTCAGCAAATAATCCAACACTTTGAGAACAACATTCCCCAAAGACAAATTGGTAGGATTTGGGGCATTTCACCTTCTACAGTGCACAATATAATTAAAAGATTCAAGGAATCCAGTCAAATATCTGTGCGTAAAGGGTGAGGCCCGAAAACCACTTCTGAATGCACGTGATCTCCGATCCATCAGACATCACTGTCTTAAAAACCAGCATGAATCTGTAATGGATATCCTGACATGGGCTCGGGAATACTTTGGTAAATCTTTGTTAGTCAACACCATTCGCCGCTGCATCCACAGATGCAAGTTAAGGCTTTACTATGCAAACCAGAAGCCATTCATCAACACTGTCCAGAAGCTCCACCCACTTCTCTGGGCTCGGGCTCATCTGAGATGGACAGTAGCACAGTGGAATCATGTTTTGTGGTCCGGCAAGTCAACATTTCAAATAGTTTTTGGACAAAAAAAAATGTCCTGTTCTCCGGGCCAAAGAGGAAAAGGACCATCCAAGCTGTTATCAGCGTCAAGTCCAAAAGCCAGCGTCTGTCATGGTATGGGGGTGTGTCAGTGTCCATGGCATGGGTAACTTGCACATCTGTGAGGGCACCATTAATGCAGAATGATATGTACACATGGCCTGCCTGCGGTCCTGACCTGTCTCTGATTGAGAATGTGTGGCGCATTATGAAGCGCAAAATAAATCAACAAAGGCCCTGTACAGTTGTGCAGATGAGGAAATGCAAAATGGATGAATGGGGAAAATTGGTTTTGCTAAACTTCAGTCCCAAACATCCCAAAAGTGTTATTAAAAGAAACGGTGATGTTACACAGTAGTACACAGTCGACTGTCCCAACTTTTTTGGGGTGTGTTGCAGTCATCAGATTTGAAATGAATGTATATTTTCAAAAATAAATTTAATTCACAAAGTAAAACATCAAACAATGTGTTAATAACGTGTTTTCAATATAGTACAGGATGAGATAAAATTTCAGATGAATCTTTTTGTTTGTTTGTTTTTTTTTGCATTTTCTATAGTGTCCCAACTTTGTACAACTGGATTGATTGTAGGATGATATTGAATAGATACTGTATGAAATATGGAACAGTATTAGAGTTATGCTGGTTTTCAGTACCTTATGATCAAATTAGGTTAGGTTCGGTTCCACTTTATTGTCATTGTCAGTGTACGAGAACAGAGGCAATGAATAGCAAATACGTTAAATGAAATAAGTAAGGTTATGGTGCAATAAGTTAAGATAACAGTGTACAGGTAAAGGTAAACAGTATGATGCATACTAGTAATGCAAATGGAAATTAGGTTAAATGAAATAAATAGGAATTATGGTGCAATAGGTTGAGATAACCAGTATACAGATAAAGATAAACAGTATGATGCATGCAGTACGGTACAGTAGATACATACAGTGGATTACAGCACTTGCAAATAATTGCAGATAACAGCAGTAATGTACCATACAGTATAGTATGGTGTCTAATCAGTTAATGCAGTGAATCATGAAGTTGTTATTGCTGGCATTTTCCAATACGATTTCTTAGTTATCTAGCAACTATGCAAGAGCAAGTCATGAACTAATACGATAACTACTTGAGTTGAATAATACATTATGCTTCATTACTAATGAATGGACCTGAAAAGTAATTATATTGTTTCCCTTGTGGTTAACATGAGACAAAGACAATGTAGAACTAACAAATAATTGAAGCAGGTCATGAAGGACCATGCTTTAAATATTCATTCTGCAAATCAATAACAAATACAGGAACAAAAAACACCCTGAAATATGTTTCATTTGTAAATAATGAACCTGAACAGATCCAGTAATAACTGTGAAATAAATCAAATAAAATACCATTTTGATCATACATATGAACAATACATACATACAATATATTAAGGGGGGCACAGTGGCTTACTGGTTAGCACATTTGCCTTGCACCTCCAAAGTTGGGGGTTTGATCCTCGTTCCTGCCCTGTGTGTGCAGAGCCTGCATATTCTCCATGTGCTTAGGGGGTTTCCTCTGGGTACTCTAGTTTCCTCCCCCAGTCCAAAGACATGTCCTGTAGGTTGATTGGCATCTCTAAATTGTCCATAGTGTGTGATTGTGCCCTGCGATGGGCTGGCACCTTGTCCTACAACCAAGTCCCCTGGGATAGGCTCCAGGCCAAAAAATGGATGGATGGTGAAGCTTTGTGGAATTTGTAATAAATGTTTGTTGATGATTTGCACCGTGCGTATTTATTGGTTGTTTAGTTCATCTCTCTGTTCATTGTATAAATGTACTTCATCTCGAAGAACAACAAAAAAAATCCCTTTCTTTTTTTTCTGTTCATTAATAATAGTTCATAATTTCCTCATGATTTGCTTTTAAATAGTCACTAGATTACTAAGCATTTTAAAACCTGTACAGCAATCTTACTGGTTTTAGTATTACATAGGATTTGGCTTTTGAGCCACTCGATGTAGGCAGACTCCATTGTACATTACTCAGGGACTCATTTTCATATGAGCTGGTTATTTTTAATAATGCTTTAATGCATGCTTTAATATCACAGTGTGGTGACCTTGCATTAAGCTGTTAATGGAGTGCTTACAAAAACACTGAGGCCACAGTTCAGTGTGTGTGACTGCTTAGTTGTTCATTTTTCCTGAATACCTGGGGGGGTCAACACAGTGACAGCCTCTCCCCACTTATCTGCCAAAGCCTGTTACTTCTTACTGATTTAAAATCACACGCAATATGATTATGACTAAATTCAACGAAACACAATGCCCTTCTAATGATATTAGCCGTCTAGCACGCACCTCGGGGGTTTAAAGTTACATACCAGCTGCTATTTGTTCCAGGTTGCTGTAGTACATGATTAGGGCAAACAAATCTGACACAGAACCTGGGCAGCTGGGGAGTGGAGAAAAGTTCACGCAGAAAAGCTTTTCTGTCTCAGGAACGAGGCTTCTTTAGACAAACAATATTTGACAGATTGTTTACAAGCACATATATTAGTAAGAACTTGTAATAAATCTTCTTGACATTTGTTAAACTCACTTTCGTAAAAATTGTCTTTTATAGAATTTGTCAGTCACACCTTCCTGGATCGTAAATGTTCCTGAAAATAATCAGGAACATTTGATGATCTTATTACTATTAGAGAACTCTCTTGTTTGGCTGCCTGGCCCTGTGTTCCTGGTTCTGTGTAACTGAATTAGCGTAGTTGCTTGGTGTCCACGTATAAACTTTTCTGCCTTCTCCTCTGCACTTGTTTCTTGCTTTATGGCACGGTGTCAAACGCAAATTCAGAGCCACATCAGCAGTCTTGTGAGCCCTTCAATAGTCTAAAACTAGGGCTATCAATAGGAAAAGAGAGGGCTAACTATTAGGCCTAGGCGATAACATTTATTATACTGATTAAAGTGTCTTTTTAAATCGATATATATGTTTTCAAAATAGTGAAAATTTTCATAATCTCTCTTTGTGCTCAATTAGCTTTTATTTTTTCAGTTGATATTGGTTGCTCTACTAGAGCTGTAATTGATAAAATCGATAATAATCGATTATGAAAATCGTTGTCGGTCTGCGTGCGGCGTGGGGCATGTTTACTCATTACGTTACTTCTGTTCCGAAAACACGCTACAGAGAGTAAATACTAAAATTGTGTCCCAAGTGACGTACTATACACTTACACTATGTACTATGTACTCTACTGTCTAGTGTATAAATTTTAGAAAGGTAGTATAGTCTCAAATGGAACGCTAGCAGGGTTTTTTTCAGTGGTGCATGACGTCATACGCATGTAATTCGACACCGCTAGCTTTAGCAGATACCACCGACAATGACTTTCTTCAGTTTACTGTTTATCTCAGTGTTACCTTTTATTCCCAACATGACCTCAGTCACCATCAGACGGAGGCGAAATTGTCAAGTGACTGAGGAAGAAAGTGTGCAACCTCCAAGTCCTCTAAGGCAGGGGGGTGTTTATTATTCAACACCGCGGAGAAGATCAAACTTTATAAAGCGGAGTTTGTGTAGCACTGAAGCACGACAGTGATGCTGTCGTTAATTGCTTAGAAGGTTTAGTTTAATTTAAGTTTATTGTCATTATATGATGTGTTTGCACACTTGCACTGTAAATTCTGTTTTTTATTATAACGGAAGTGATCTGTTAGTACCAAGGCCACGTTGCTCTTCACTCACAATGCAGACGCGGTGATACAGATACACAGTGGGAACGCGAGTAATCTGTAATGTCTAATTAAAACACTATGATCAGAAGTAAAACAGAATGAAAATACTATTCCTAAAGGCAGTGATTAGCCGAAACCACAAGCTGCAGTGAAAGCGAGTTTTAATGATTAATTTAGGACTGTAGTTTAATTCAGTGCTTTTTGTGCATCCATAAAAATAATGCATATATACTATTATATAATATAAACTTTATGTGTATATATATATATATATATATATATATATATATATATATATAAGCATTTATGCATTATTTTTATAGATGCACAAAATGCAAGATGCACTAAATTAATAATATATATTCTGGTGTGTGTCTATGTGTTCTTTTCCGTTTTGGACAAATAGTTGTGTAAAGTTTTAGTCTGAAGTTTATATTTGTAACACTCAGTTTGTGGATTTTATTTTAAATAAACGAAAAAATGGTACTGAAAGTTTGCCCCCCTAGTCCAATTAATCGATCAATCAAAAAATAAAAATAAATAAATAATCGGCCAACTAATCGATTATGAAAATAATCATTAGTTGCAGCCTTACTCTCTACATTGGTTTGTTTGGAGTCAATTATTGAATCGCACTACAGGCCAACACTCAATGCGTTCTTGAATCATTTTTAAATGTGATCGGACTTCTTTGATATAGTGTGAATTGTATATGTGAAAATATTAACTGTTGTATCGGGGTTAACACTTAGAAGGTGGGGATCCCCGACATCATTCTTTCGTGCTAATAACTGAGGAAAAAATATTGCATATGGCAAACAATGTATGCAAGAGTTCTCATGTACGTTATGATCATAACGTACTTACTTTTACTTACATTTTTGCTGTATTTGTTTCAGTTCTAAAGGCTTAGATTGAAATATTCCCAATTTGTCAGTTTGGGCATGAAAATAATATATAAAAAATAGATGTTCTGCTCATTTTCTGGGAAATATACATGATATAGTACATCCTGTAAACTAGCAAAATAAACACATTTTTGCTTTAATTTAATCAACAACCTTCTTAAAAAACATTGTTTTTGAAATAAAAAATTTTTAAAAATCATTTCTCTATAGAGCCGTAACTGGATAACAATCATTAATATTAATATTAACATTATTATGCCATGCTGTGATTTCCATCAAATTATAACACCAAAGCTCAGCTCTGCTTGCTGTTTACATACACCAAGGTCGATCTCCCCTCAAAGTCGTCACGAAATCTGAGTCTTGATTATTATTCGTATGTTGCTAGAGATTATAAATACAGGTAGGGGCTCATAAATCATGAAGTCTGATTTCACATGCTGGCTCTAGTATTCCTCCTTGTTTGTATTCTTCATCCTTTCCACTGGAGCACCATTCCTCTCCATGTTCATCCGTTATCTCTGTCCTCCATCTTGTGTTCCCTTTTTCTGATTTTCTCTACTCTCCATGAGAGCTTGTGCCACTTTGTGTTACTCGAAGTTTCTGTTCATGTTCACATACACTATCAATCCATCAAGCTGTTCATGAACCGCTGACCACAGACGCTTTCAGCATATTACTACAGCGTCAACAGCTTTTTCACTCCAGTGGTTTCATGATAAAACGATGGCCTGTGTTGGTCAGTGCAGGGATTATACTATGTTAATGCCTCTGTTAAGGAGGTACACTTGGTAGACTTTAATTGAACATTTTGTCTATGATTTTTTTGTATTTATTGCTTCTGTGATTAGAGATTACAAATCACCAGTGTAGCACGGCCAGTCTTGGAAGACTGATCTACTGTGTATCAGCTGCACCTCGTTTATACTACAAATCACCTGTTCTGTTTCTGTTTTCCCCCAGTTCCTTTATTCCACACTGTAGGAAGTGTGTTAAAGGGTTGTCCACTAATCGTAGGGTTGGCGGTTCGATTCCCAGCCCACATGACTCCACAAGGCGAAGTGTCCTTAGGCAAGACACTGAACCCCAAGTTGTTCCCGATGGCAAGCTAGCGCCTTGCATGGCAGCTCTGCTACCATTGGTGTGTGAATGAGAAACAGTGTAAAGTGCTTTGTAGAACCGCTAATGTTATAAAAGTACAGACCATCAAGATAACGTTTACTGTGGGCAAAATTCTCAGAGACTTGTAAATCCATTTTCATATATCAAAGTAATATTGATCATTGTGTGCAGTGATTTAATTCATCAGATCAGAAGAAATCCGATCTGGCCTTCGCACTCCTCTTCAGATTATATTAGCTAACTCGCTGTCACTCGCTTCTCTTCAGCGATCGCTCATCGTTCATGTCAGTGAATGAGGTGCAGCACCAGCTAGGAGGAAATTGGATCTCGCGCTTGTCAGAGGCTGCATAATTGGTCTCTGCTCCTGTGTCGTGCCACCAGGCCGATAGCCTCTTTGACTAAATCATTTTAATTAAGCTTTGACAGAATTAAACGGCTAGAAGAGAGACGTACTCATACACCTCTCAGTCGGAGTGACCTTCTGCTTGACATATTCTTGTTCTTCCATATCTGCATTTTATATGTCGCCTTTCTTTCAAGGTGAATGCAGATGAATCTCTGTGACTCTCAGAAACATTAAAAATGTACCTGGCTTCTGTCAGGTGACCGCTTTGATGTGAGTCCTGCAAGGTCAGTACTTGCAGTTCAGAATGTGCCTGCTAGCCATGGAATATTTTCATTTTAATGATGCTGGCACAAGTCAGTATTATAAGTGTGGTGGCCTGGGAAAACCCCTCATAGCGCAGGTAACTAGCCAGGTTTTTTCCGCTCCAGTAACAGTTTGAGACCCACAAAGAGTTCATAACTTATATTTTCCTGAGTTAACTCAGCTAACTCAGCTGACATTCAATTATGGTTAGCTAGCTTGTTAGCCAAAAATTGGTATCGGGTAATTTTGCTTCCACCTAAAAGCGTGATGTACATTTTACAGTAACATAAAGTAAAATGTTAATGTTCACATCAAATATCAGAATGTGATCTCAGTGACTTTGACTGTGGCTTAGAGTGTTTCAGAAACTGCTGAGCTCCTGGGACTTTCACACACATCACTTAGTCTTTTTCCGCTCTGCATCTGTCCAATTTTGGTGAGTCTCAGATTCCTGTTCTTCGCTGACAGGAATGGAACATGATACGGTTTTCTGTGGTTGTAGCCAATCATCCTCATGGTTCAATGTGTTGTGCTTTTGAGATGCATTTCTGCTCACCATATTTGTAAAGAGCACATTTGTAAAGAGTTGCTGTAGCCTTTCTGTCAGCTCAAACCAGCCAGGCAATTCTCCTCTGACGTCTCTCATCGACAAAGTAACAATAACAACAGTGATGCTCCAGTAACATTTCAGTATGCGCTAAACATGGTGAAAGAAAGTGATGTGTGTACTCACAGCCTGTGAAGAGTCTAATCGTTCCCTACTGTTAAAGCTACCATGTCCTGTCTGTTTTCTTTTCTCCTTGTACTGCAAAATGTTATTGGTATCTTATTGTTTGTGATATACCGGTAGAAATTCTCCCCACAATAAGAAGTCTTCCTCCGATAATAACGATAAAGCCTAGTTGATGACGTATTTCTGTGTGAGACGGTCTGCAACCCGTTCGCAGCTCACCTGCAGAGCGAAAACAAGTACGGGTGGAAGGAGGACCTGAAGCCAAGGAGGATTTTATCGCTACACGAGGAGCTACCTCTACAATCTGGAACTGGTTTGGTTACAGAAAAAATCTTTTAGATCACTGTTCTAAAGCATCTCAAGACTGCAGTCACTGCACCTGTCACTTGTAGCCAAAAACAGTGGTGAATGGTACTACATTTATATTGTTACTGATATCGTTATCGCAATAAATACCAGAAAATATTGTGATATAGTTTTAAGTCCATCCTTAATTGGTAGTGTTATGTTTTTCCACTTAACATTAATGAAAACTGCCAGACAGATGTAGATCATTTGGAGGCAGAACAGCAAGAAAGGCATAAATAATAACAAAGGGAATGATACAGATGGGTGACATGAAAGGAAAAACAACAATAACAACAATAACAACAACAACAAAATGTTGGCACAGCTTCTACAAGAGCAAATAACACCATAAGTTCTTATAGTATATATAATGTCCGAGCTTGACTCTTGACATATTTTAGCTGTAATAGCTGGGAATAATATAAGCACACACTACTGGTAAAGCCAGATTGGCTCCCATATGTTATGAAGAAGTACAGGGATTAGGGATGTACTATCTCTCTTACAACAGCCACTTTAGTGTTGAAGAGATAGCTCTTTCACTTTCAGATGTGTTTGCTGCTGAATGCTCTATGGGTTTCATAGTTTTCAAATGTTCACGGATGAGAAAATGAAAAGGTCAAATGCAGTGATCAAAGAATTTTTAACTTGCCATTGAGGCAAAGGTCATAGTATTTTGTGTAGAAGAATCACCAGGCCCGTGCCTTTGTGTTGATAAAATCCACTTTACCAGTCTTAACCTTCATGGGTGAATGGGTGTTTTTCAACCCTACATAACTTGGCTTGTGAGCAAGCCTGCACTTACAGTTGTGCTCATAAATTTACACACCCCGTGCAGAATCTGCAAAATGTAAATAATTAAACAAAAAAAGATAAATAAGATCTTTAAATATAATTATAACTAATTACACTAATCATCCTGTTTAAAAGTCCCCCTGGCTCTTAATGCATTGTGTTGCCTTCTTGAGCAGCAGTGAATGTTTGCACCTTATGGAATAGTTGTGTAGGAGTCCCTCAGTTGTCCTCAGTGTGAAAAGACGGATCTTAACATCATATAGCCGCTGCTGGAAAGGGGTCAAATATGCAGGAGATGCTGGAAAAGCAAAGAATGTGCAGGACCTAGAGGATTTTTCTGAAGAACAGTGGGCAGTTTAACTGCTCAGGACAAACAAGGGACTCATGAACAACTCTCACAAAACATAAACACAGTCGTTGATCATCCAGGTAACGACACACAGTATTAAACCTCAAGCGTGTGTAAACTTTTGAACTGGTTCATTTGTGTAAATTCAGCTATTATTGTGTATGGTGGACTATATGTAAACATCTGTTATGTGAACTTGCTTATTCAGGACAGAACTAAATAAAAAGCAAAATGCAATTTTAATGATCCCTCTTATTCTTTTAAAATGATTAACATTTTGCAGATTCCTCAGGGGGTATGTAAACTTACGAGCACAACTGTATATCTAAAGCCTGTATGCGATTTCAGCAGTCTGTTAAGCGCAAGACGATTTAACTAAAATCCTGATCGGCAAAGGCCGTTTCTCAGAATGCGTTCTTATGTGATCTTGCGTCCTTGTGAACTCGTTCTACGTCATCAACCACCTCTGAAGTTCAATTCCAATACTCAAAAATGCAAGTACCGGGGATGCATGAAATTACCCGGATGTGTTCTCGATATCAAGGACGCATCAGACGCAGACCTGAGAGCACCGAGCCCACTTGAAGTCCCAGAAATCATTGCGGCAAAACAATAGTGGATGACGGAAGCCTGACTCATAACTAAGTTTGTAACGACAATAATCTAATTAAATCAAAATATGCTTAGTTAGCTTAGTTTTTAGTTAACATGAGGTTACAGCTGCAAACAGAGAGCTTACTACATTTAAACATATTAATGAACTTTTGGTTAATCAGCTAGTTAACATTAAATCTATTTAAGGAACACTGAAGAGATAAGGACCCTGTCCCACTCCTAGAAATGTGCTGGTACAGTCCATTGCGCAACAGGAAACTCACAACACATCTCAATTCTCACAAAGATGCGTTCTATGAGTTCGTTCTTTCAAGGTATGTTGGCGAGACCGGTGTTCACGAGACCACAAGTCCGTTCTTTGCGTTCTTAGAATTGAGAAACAGCCAAAACTCTTCTGTAAACGTCTATAAACAGAAATAGTGTAAATCTGTCGAAACATTATATTATCAGTAACCATGATGTAGGTTTGTTATATTTTAATATTTTGCTCTACAGCAATTTGTTCACGTGTTTAACAATAATTGCAAATGATTTTAATTTTCAACAATTTCGGGATTTTGATAATTTTGTTAAATTGTTCAAAACACAATGGTTGAAGAATACTATAGAGGTAGAGACCTGTCTAAAAACAAAAAGTGTGTGTCTGTGTTTGTGTGTGTGTGTGTGGGAATGGGTTCATGGATCACTAATAACCTGAGGTATACATTTAAAGGTTACACTTTGCTTGGTTCTTGGTTCAAGTAGCCAAACAAGGCATAAGCAGTTAGTTGAACAGTTACTTGAACTGACATAATAGCATCAGTGCGCATTAGAGCTTAAGATAAAAAGTTTTCTGAGGTTCATTAGCTGTAATTGTCTACTCATTTCCCCCAATTGCTTATTATTTTCATCCCATTACTGCTAATGGTGCATTCTATTCCTCTGTAATTTAATGTGAGATTTCCTAATGTCATAACTTTGCCTTGCTTATAACATGAGGCTTTAATTCACATTTAGCTGGGTTTTTTTTTTTTTTTGTTACGGGAAATAGGCAGTAGGTTGAAAAACAATTAAAAAGGAGAGAGAAAGGGAGAGAGAGAGAACTACACCAGTGTCTGGCGGGGGGGGGGGGGGGGGTGGTTTCTGGGTGGAGGGGGGGGGTGTTATACAGGTTGGGCATTGAATTCTAAAGGTCATATTTTACAATTAGTCCGAGACTCAGACAGGCTCCTCTGCTCGGAGCAAAGAGAAAGCAGCTGTCTCCTGTCTCCATGTTCCTGCCATTTAGAAGAAACATTATGTCTTTTCTTGGTACTTTGTTTCTATCTGTCTTGACTTCCTGACATCATCGTCCTGATCAACGTCAGCCGACAGAGTAGGGCAGATTTCTGAAAGACACTGTTAAAAAAAAAAAGCGATGGGTGCATGAGCAATGATAAAGTGGGTCACCACATCTATTCTTCCTAAGGCTACTTGCAGATTAAAAAAACTGCAGATCACACAAAAAAAAACCTCTGTACTTTACACGAACTCTGCCCAGGGCTCCACTGGATCTATTTGTGGACTGTGAGCAGAGTGATTAATGTTGCACCTTTCTAAAAATGAAGACACCCAGTGTTATAGATGCTCAGCACCCCTGCAGGGTAAAAGTAAAACCACCTGTGTGATCACCAGATGCGGCCAAAGAACTCATGGTCCATTTGTCCAGCAGAGGCCATTTGATGTTCCAGCCATTAGAAACCGCAAGACATCAGTTCACTCGACCGAGACACTCATTCAATGCTGCAGTCTATAAGAAGTTACCCCCTGCAGCTTCAGCTGTGTGGGTATCAGGGACTGCAAAATGTTTCATGTTTTTTTCATGTCCATTATTATATGTACTATAGGGGTTTAATACAATGCCCATAACTGTATCTATATTTGTTTAGTGCACATCTCTACCTGTATTCCGATTACACCACTTCTCGTTAGCGCGATAGTTCAAGAACGAGTGGTTGAATGTTTTTTAGGATTCATATGGAGTTATCACTGTAACCAACAGATGAACTGCGTAGAGTTTGGTATTGATCCAAACAGTCAAGGTCAAAACAAGGTCAGATGTCTGAAATTGTTTTTCTTCAATAGCTTCCTTCCAGTTGGAGGTATATTTTAAGGGCATGCTTGGCATACAAATTAGTAACAAGAAAGATACTAAGACCATCAACAAGGACTAGACTTTCTGGCAAGCTTTCTAAAAAATGTATAGTGTGCCTCCTATTTGTATCTGTTTAGAACATATTATCTTTAATAATCCAAATAATGTATTCATATCAATTCCTGCAGATTTTCCAGGTGCACTTTCATGCTACGAATCTCCAGTTCTACCACATCCCAAAGGTGATCTACTGGATTCAGATCCGGTGACTCAGAAAGCCAGTGAAGAACACTGAACTCATTGACATGTTCATAAAACCAGTTTGAGATGACTTTTGCTTGTGACATGGTGCATTATCATGCTGGAAGTAGCCATTAGAAGATGGTAAATTGTGGCCATGAAGGGATGCACATGGTCAGCAACAATACTCCAATAGGTTGTGGCATTCAAGCGATGATTGATTAGTATTAACAGGCCGAAAACATTCCCCACAACATTACACCACCTCCACCAACCTGGACTGTTGACACAAGGCAGGTTGGCTCCATGGATTCATGCTGTTGGTGCCAAATTCTGACCCTACCATCTGTGTGCCTCAGCAGAAATCGAGATTCATCAGACCGGCTACGTTTTTCCAGTCTTCAACTGTTCAGTTTTGGTGATCCTGTTCCCACTGCAGCCTCAGCTTTCTGTTCTTGACTGACAGAAGTGGAACCCGACATGGTCTTCTGCTGTTGAAGCCAATCTGTCTCAAGGTTCAACATGTTGTGCATTCTGAGATGCTTTTCTGCTCACCACAATTGTACAGAGTGTACTGTGGTTACTGTAGCCTTTCTGTCAGCTTGAACCAGAATGGCCATTCTCCATTGAGCTCTCTCATTAACAAGGCATTTAATCTACAGAACTGCCGCTCACTGGATATTTGTTCTTTATTGCACCATAGAGTAAACTCTAGAGACTTGTGAGAGTTGTGTGTGAAAATCCCAGGAGATCAGCAGTTAGAGAAATACTCAAACTAGCCTATCTGACACCAACAATCATGCCAGGGTCAAAATCACTGAGATTACATTTTTTCCCCATTCTTATAATTGAACATTACCCGAAGCTGCTGGCCCGTATCAGCATGATTTTATGCATTGCACTGACGCCACGTGATTGGCTGATTAGATAACTGAATGAATGACTAGATGTACAGGTGTTCCTAATAAAGTGCTCAGTGAGTGTATAGAAACACATAATTACAAGCAATGAGGTTGGAATTGTGCATAATTTTAAATATACATCTAGAGAATGCTTCTTTTCCCCACTAAAGGCGACTAATGATATCAGATAGAAAACAAAAGTATTCTGTTTTCTGGTTAATAAGATCTTGACCAGGGGTATAATTTAGCCTGGGTATTTGGGGCTGTAGCCCTGGAGATTTTTTCTTTAGCCCCAAATAATTCTCCACTTGGAACAGTTTGTCACTACGTAACTGAACATCAGTAAAAGAAGACAGCGATGTTGTAATTTTATCTTCAGTGAACAGAGGCGAGACCAATCAGACAGGGTTTACAGGAAAATACATAGAAATACTCATGCCTTATTGGCTGACATTTCTCAGTTCTGCCAAACGCTAGCTCATAGTAAGTGTGAGGGAAAAATAGATAGACGCAGATTTTTATTTTTATTTTTTTTTAATACAGATTTTTATTTTATTTTTTTAAGTAAAGGGTTTGAAGGTGTGTAAATGTCTATATGAGTTCCAGTTTACGTGAATATGATATGAGCAGAACATAAGGAATGATGACGTACTCTGCATGGCACTGTAGCAGCTAAACCCATAGTTTAGCTGTGCCTTCCCTTGGCTAGCGACACCAAACTAGCCTAGTTAGAAAAGTTTGATATTTTATCGGTCTGGTAGTTCTATAAACATTGACAACACCTGAGGCATGTGCTATGATAAATCCAACTTTTTCTGATCATGCCATACATTGACAGTTAAGTTACCACAGCTTCCATAAAACAAAACCCTAGGCTACTAGCTGAGCTGAAAACAATACAGGAAAAAAATGCATGGAAACAGTTTACTTAAACATTTTTTGATGGAGAAGAATCTGGGCTCAACCCCGGATGACTTACAATCCAGATAACCCCCCTCATCTTGACAACATTACTGTCTATTCATTTCTGAGCAGTTACTGCATTATATTTACAAGTATATACGGTATACAAGCATTATATAATACATCTTATGCACATTAAACTGTATATACTGCTGTATAAACCTAGTAGTTTTTCATATAGACAACTTTAAATCCCAATATGTGTCATGTTTTGGACGTAATGGAGGTTAGGACGGATGCAAGTGCAGATAAGAGCTTTTAATAAAGAGAGGCAGGCAGACAAATCCAAATCATGAGACAATAGCGAGGTCAAGAAGCAGGCAATGGGTCAGGCGATCTGAAAACAGGCATAAACGAGGCAAGGCGAGAACGAGAAACAAGAAACAAGATCAAAGACCATGAATCAAAACGAGGAACAGGGTACAAACGCTTGATACGGTGATACCACTCACTACTCTGCAAAGTCCTTGTGTTCAAACAGTCTCTTTATACTTTGGTTGTGAGTGCTGTGAATTTGATGCAGGTGTGCATGATTTGAATGAATGAGTGTTCTGGGAATTGCAGTCCATGGCGGCCATGTTTGTAGGCCGCAGTGCAGGATGGGAAATGTAGTCACTGGTTTGCTGTTATATGACAATATGCAAGTATGTGCAACTTATTCACATTTTAACTTGTAGTCAGTCACTTATCCTGCAAACTCCATGTATTCTGTATATTTAAGATATCACGGAGTTGTACTTGTTTGTGTTTCTCTATTGTCACAAAGGATTTCGAGAAAGAAAATTATTTACCGAATGGTTGATTATTAGATGTAAGCTTAGTATTGTTTTGTTCATTGGACTGGTGCCATTTATATAAGTTAGTTATAGCTGGTAGTTATTAATAACTTTTTTAACAAAGCACCCAGTTGGATTGATGGTGGTGTAAAAACTGAATTTGACATGTGCCATACTGCCTGTAGATTAGATGGCCTTTTTTTTTTTTTAAATAGGCTGAATTTTAGTGAACTTTCATCTGATTTCAAGCCTGGCCACCACTGGTGAGTTTTTTATTCCTCTCTGTCTCTCTCTCTTATTCTTTATTCTCTTACACTCTCTCTGTTCCTCTTTTATTTTTTATGTACTGTAGGAAATGCTATAATCATACAACCGATACAACGTACCTCTTGATATTCCTTAGTCCATCTACTGAACTTTACTGAACAAAAGCTTATTAAACTATTACTTATTAAAATATATAATAAGAAAAAAAGAACCCCCCCCCCAGCCAGTTCAACGTATTATCATGACCCAAGCTATAACAAGATATTTACTTAGCGCTCTAGTCTACAAGGATGGATTTCCATTAATCAAATTTATAATACAGACCCCATGGAGCGAGGACGTGTGACTTCCGTACTCAGACATGCCATGTTGGGCGTGTACTGTATTTCTCCCAGACCATGTCATGACTCTGTCTCCATGGCTACCTGTACCTCTGTTGTAAGGAGTTAGTTAATCATCAACTTCCTTTTACTACCTGCTGACTTCCTAATGAGCAATTAATGGTGCTGTAGTGTGTGTTGTGTGTGTTGTCAGGATACATGAGTGTGTATGTGTGTGATGGACATGGAGAAAGTTTTTTTTGTTGTTTTTAAACCACAGAATGGAAAATTGAATGCAATGCAAACATACATTTGTGTTTGATTGATTATTAAATATTCAAACCTGTGTCTGTCTTAGTAAACACACACACACACACACACACACACACACACACACACACACACACAGAGTAAAACAGAGACATACTGTTTGCCGCATGTATTTGCTTGCTTCAGGGCAACAACCATGTAATCTCAGTAACCGATGGCTGTTTTCCTCTAAGCTCGTGTTTGTATAGCATTCACTGGCAGCCAGATCCAGAAGCTGTGTATTGTCCACTCATTAAAATCCAAAGCCAGCTGCTAGACCTCGTATACTGTTGCTCGTGTGTGGCTTTGTCACTCTGACCCCTAATATTTATGAATTACTAGCCACAAAACAACAGGCTGAAACACAGAGTATCCACAAATGCAATACTTAAAGTAAAATAAAATAAAAATAAACGGCAATCAGGCTTCTCACAAGTACGACTCAGCAGCACACCACTCGGAGAACGTAGCAGACCCAGGGTAAGAACGCGTGTGATTTCATTTATTAATGGTGTGGCCAGCGGGCTGTAAAGTACAACTTAAACAAACATGAGTGCAACTTTCCAGCTCGTTCGTCGCTTATCCTGATCTGCTTCAGCTTTGCTCAACTCACAACCAAACACACGCTCTGCTCTCTGTTCAGATAGTGAGAGAGAACACATAAATAGTGAATTGGACGTAAAATACAGTCGTGCCACATAGGATTGTCGCGGTACCAAAATTTCAGCAGTCGGTACCAATACCAGTAAAATTCCACGGTACCCTGTACCACTTTCGGTACCAAAGCAAAACACAAAAACATGCCAATTGAACAACACACTATTTTATTAATAAAGTTAAATATCAATATAAAATGTATTTTTAATAACGCCATTCTGTATACTTCAAGTATATCATTATTAAAGCTACTAGAGTTCTCCAGACAAGAGGAGAAATGTTTTTCTGACTGACTGGTATTAAAGACATAAAAATCTATTATTTTCTAACACATACATTTCAGATATATCGCTCATCAAAAAGCCTCTGATGTGTAAAATTAATAAACCCCATCATGTCCTCACATTTATTTAACCCCAATAAAAGTTAAAGCATTAAATGGTTAATAAGGACCCCTGACCGTATTAGTGTTAAACGCGCGTATGCTAAACATTAAGTAAGCAAAAATGACGATGTTTCTTGCAATAATACACTCCAAATATACTATTCTACAACTTTCATAATGCAACCCTATCATAACTGAAACTCACCTGCTTGAATAAATACTGCGGTTAAGCAGCGGCTCTTCCTGAAAGCACGGTTAATCTAGCTGCACATCAATTTTAAGGACGCGGCTTTTACACACTTAGCGGTAACAGCACTGAAAGTGGAAAACGAGCGTCCGAAAGAAATCAGTGTATTTCGGGTACTATATAGCAGGTAAGTATGCGGTTTCGGACGCAGCCATGGCAACCGGCGGATCTGCTGCTGCTTTGGCTCCAATGTCTTCTTGTTGTATGGTGCACCCATGAAAAGTTCCTGACTGACCACCTGTCAGACAGTGCATCAGTACTACCGGTACTTATGAAAATCTGGTACTGTCAACTTTTTTCTTTTTAGAACCGACTTGGTACCGAAGTACCGGTACTTTTGACAACCCTAGTGCCACATCGCTGTTTCGGCCCAAACCAGCAAATGCCAAAGCACCCATTCCCGCTGCAGACTCTGCTGTTCTAGTCTATCAAGGTTTAGCATGTTGTGTTTTGAGATGCTTTTCTGCTCACTGTGGTTGTAAAGAGTGATTATCTGAGTTGCAGTAGCCTTCCTGTAAGCTTGAACCGGTCTGGCCATTCTCCTTGGACCTCTGTCATCATAGCAAGTGAAAATATCTTAAAATATATTCAAATGTATCTAGTATTCCGTATGATAAGGTTACAATAAACCATATATAAGGTTATTAAACCAATTTCTAGCTGGAATTTCATTCTTGAAATAATCATGTTCTATTGGTAGATCATTTTGCTCATTTTAAGCATTTATTACTAGAAAGAAGCAAAATGATCTGCCAGTAGAATGAAGAAAAAGTTTGAAATGAGTAGATGTCTAGAAATGGTTTAATAATTGTATATGTGTTCTGGTTCACTGTATTCGCCGATTCTGGCCATTTTTCACTGTATGTATTGTGTGTTTTATGTTTGTATATGGTAAAGGCTTATGGTTTGTATTCGTAAAGGCTTGGATACAGGTTTACCTTCATACGAAGGCTTTCTTTGGGAAGCCAAAATGAGTCACTGTGATGTAGGGTGCAGATGTGACTCATGCGTTTGAACACCCCCACCCCTGTCCCATTTTAGACAGACGAGGGCCGGTTTCATCTCATCACTGATGTTCAAACGAGCAGACAGGTTAAGGTGCCATATAGAGGTGAAGGCTAATGAGTAAGCCGTGTGTGTGTGTGTGTGTGTGTGTTTGTGATTTGGTGTGGTATGGTGTGGAGTTAAGTGTATGGGGACAAGGCCTCAGTTAAAAATGATCAGACATTCTGGTGCTATGATAATTCCTATTCACATCCATCTGGTAGATGTGAGTGCAGGTTCACAGGTTTGTCTTAGTCAGAGCATTTAAACAGAGCGCTATCTGAGCGTGCAGGAATCAAAGGAAGCACAAGGGACGTGCGCTCTCTCACCTACATTCACAAGTCATTTTCAGAAGTTATGTTTCAAAACCCTGGGTCACTGGTGAGAATGGTCTGAGTGCTGACTGATTTGTCATTTAAAAGGCGCTCGGGTAAACAGCAGAGCTGAGACTGTCTAATGTGTTTTGTGTGTACTTTCTCTATTAGCTCTCTTCTTAGTGCATGAGTTCCTGGCCTTTCTTTTCACACAGACACACACATTTCCTGGCATAAAAATATTAGTATTAATGCTAACCTGATTGGACATACGCTGAATTTCTCTTCTGTCTGCACTCTGTTACTGTTTGTAGGGCCAGAAATGAAGGTTTGTGACTTGACACATACACACTTTGGTCCAAAACTCTGCTTATTTTACCACCTGCCATGACAGACACTTGAGTTCAAACTCAGGCTTTAAAGTCCTGTCCCATTTCTTAAACCTATGTGATTTCCATGGCAACAGTCCCACTATCTGAGAACACGTTCTGTAGATATTCATCATTAATTTTTCGAGATACCAACCAGGGAGGTTGAAGGCTAGCACATGATTCCTCTGAGAGACATGAAGCGAGTCAAATACATCTTTTTAAACTGCTGCTCATGCTATATATCACAGGGCAGCATATCACACTCGGAGGAAAGTTGTATCCACCCTCTTCTGCATACATGAGTTCACTGATGCCCATGATTGGTTAGTGTGACTCTGATTGATAGTAGAGAGAGTATGCCATCCCTCATACACAGAGAGTACAGCCATGTTTAGAGCCATCCATGGATGGCTGTGCCATCTTCAGGATTCAATCATTGCTATTGGGGGCTTTTGTTAGACCGATATTAGTATAGTATGCCACATTTTTGCACTGTGGCAGGGTGCATTATCCTGCTGAATGAGGTCACTGCCATTAGGGAATACCATTTCCATGAAGGTAGTGGTATGTGTCAAAGTAACATCCACATGAATACCAGGACCCAAGGTTTCCCAGCAGAACATTGCCCAGAGAATCACACTTCTTCCGCCAGCTTGCCCAAAGCTCTTCCCCAGGTAAGCAACGCATAAGCACCTGGTCATCCACATGATGTAAGAGAAAACATGACCAGGCCACCTTCTTCCATTGCTCCATGGTCCAGTTCTGATGCTCATGTGACCATTATAGGTGCTTTCGGCAGTGGACAGGGGTCAGCAAGGGTACTCTGACCAGTCTACAGATATGCAGCCCCATACACAGCAAGCTGCAATGCACTGTGTGTTCTGACACCTTTCTATCATAGCCAGCATTAACTTTTTCAGCAATTAGTGCTACAGTAGCTCTTATGTAGGACCGGACCAGACCAGACGGGCTAGCCATCGCTCCCCACATGCATCAGTGAGCCTTGGGCACCCATGACCCAGTCACCAGTTCCCTGGTTGTCCTTCCTTGGACCACTTTTGGTAGGTACTAAGCACAGCATACCAGAAACACCCACAAGACTTTTGGAGATGCTCTGACCCAGTCGTCTAGCCATCACAATTTGGCCCTCGTAAAAGTCGCTCAGATCTTTACTTTTGCCCATTTTTCCTGCTTCAAACACATCAACTTCAAGAACTGACTGTTCACTTGCTTCCTAATATATCCCACCCCTTGACAGGTGCCATTGTAAAGATATAATCAGTGTTATTCACTGATGGCTGATTAGTGTATATTCCCAACTTAAACATAAACCCAGCTTCATTTTTTATTTGCACCACTCTGTGCTAGTTTACCATCTAAAAAATATTCACACTATCTGCACTTTTATCGCTATTTTATTCTATACTAATAATGTGATTTCCAGTAACATGAAAAAAAAAACCATCATCACTTCTGACATGGGCTAATAAGCAATGGACATGACATCTTATTATGGAGTTTTATTTTCTCTGATAGGGCTCTGATAGGGCATTTTTGTTAGAGTAGATGCAGTAGCCTGGAGTCTAAGCCTCACAAGGAGGCCTAATTTATGATTAGATTAAAGGATGAATGGAAATGGAAGATTGAAATGTAGTAATACATCAGGATTAGTGCCTGCATAATGACATGCAAGTGCTGTAATGAGCACACGTCCTTCTTACAGCATGTCAGAGGTCAGTCACATTGAGCACTTGGAGACCAAGAACATGGAGTTTAGTTCACATGCACAAAAGAAATGACCTGGAGTCACTACTTAACCAAGGCGTCTTTGACTCATTGAAGCGATGAACGTTGTGCGTTTTTCAGCACCTTTCTAGACTCTCTAGTACGTTTGGGCTCTCTTAATTAATGATCTCTGAATTGCCCCTAGGTGTAAATTAGTGTGTGTGTGAGTGTGTGTGGTATCTTGTGATGTCCCACACAGGGTGTATTCCTGACTTGGAAAACCTCCAGGTTCACTGTAATCCTGTAATTAGATGAACGAATAAAAGTTTGCATGATAGAATTTTAAAATCAACAACAATATCCAAGAACAGCTTGTACACAGAGTCGGAAAATGTTTTTGTGTCCCAGTGAATCATTTTAAAATTCAAATTAAGTTGTGTTTCATAGCTGAGCTCCCCCACCTTTAGTCTATGTGAACAGCAAGCAGAGCAGAGCTTCCCCACTAGTATACGAGGAATAAATCATAGCATGACCTACCGGCAATAATGATGAAGATGTAATACAGTTACACGCTGCTTCACTGCTTTATAAAGAAATGCCTTCATTTCAAAATTGGAAAATGTATTTCTGTTTTCAGTCAAGGCCGAAATTAACAACTGTGTTGTGGCCTGTGTTCATTTTGCTAGTAGCCTTAATCATATATCTTTGCCAGAAAAGAGTTAGAAGCTACTTTTGACATGATGAAAACTGACAAGCAGAGGATATTGAAAATGTCACCTGACCTCCCTGTAATGAGTTATAGATTTATTGATGATTTTTATAAAACCACATTCCCATAATATCGGTGTTCACACATAGCTGACACCAATAAAAGATATAATGCCACCATCTAAATCCAAACAACTGTCAGAGCTGGCGATACAGTGCGAGTGCTGAGGCAGTAAACAAATTCAAATGCTAGCTGTGGTCAGTGCTAATGTTTGCTAGCTGTATTAGCATCAGTCTACTGGCTAGCTAGCCTACAGTGTACATTATGATTGACAGCCTGAAAGTTCAGCATGTTGCACAGCATTGCATTACACATACAGCTACACATATCTGCACTTTAGTCCACATATAGTATGCACTTTCTTCTGCCATCTATCTTTTATATCTGTTTATATGATATTATCTTTTTCTTTTTCTACTTATATGAAAAAAAAAACATTCTGTTTTAAGTAAATTCGTTTTTTTTATGTCACTGGACAGTCGTAAAAAGCATTTCACTGCATGGTCGTACTGTGTACAGTTGTGTGTGTGTGTGTGTGTGTGTGTGAGACCAATAAGTTGTTGCTGTTGTGTCATGACAGAAAAGGGTGAGATTTTACATTTGGGATCCTTCTGGATTATTAAGATTGCTCTCCACTATGATTTCAGGGTGGTTGTGAAAAAATAATTTCTGCTTAATATAGTTCTTCAAGGCTAGTTTCGGCTCTAGAATAATCCTTTTGTGTTCTGAGAGTGTTATAAGTTTAAGACACTTAAGTGTTAGATGTTTGTATTTTTGCTATTGATTATAAAGAAAATCCAGTCAAGAATCCTTTAAGTGATACATGTGTAAATGCTTATTAAAGCTGCCTGTCAGTGTAACGTGTGTAAGTGCAATAAAGTGCAGCTGGCCTAGACACAGTGTACCTGGTTTACCAAAACCCCGCCCTTTGTTCCATCACCATAGTAACCAATGGAGACACAATGGGTACTTGTTGCCTTGGCAACGTACCCTGGTATCTCAGTGGCACAAGAGAAGGAGGGACAGCCAACATTCTGCCGTATTATGCTGTATAGCAACAGATGATGCTGGAAGTGTGTGTGTGTGTGTGTGTGTGTGTGTGTGTGTGTGTGTGGAAAGAATCAAGAGTTTTACAAACCGTTTAGAACACATTTACATTTATTCACTTAGCAGACGCTTTTATCCAAATCGACTTACAAATGAGAAAAATACAAGCAAAGCGATATATCAAGCGGAGAACAATACAAGTAGTGCTACCATACAAGATCCATTAATTGAGTTCCAGGAGAAGCAAAGTGCACAGAGTAGAGATGTAAGTGCAATTTTTTTTTTTTTTGAGTTGGTTAGGTGTTCACATAAGATTCATTTCAAAAAGCATCTTTGATGAACAATTTGCTGAAATTTATTTTTTAATCATTATTACTAAAAAAACTAAAAGAGCCCAATGGTGTCTGCTTACTGAGGGTTACATTTAGTTGTAGACATAGTATTAATTAGGTCCAATAAACGTCAATGATCCTTACCAGAATAGTAAGACAAACCTAGGTGTGTGTGTGTGTGTGTGTGTGTGTGTGTGTGTGTGTGTGTGTGTGCGTGTATGTGTGTGTGTGCGTGTGTGTGGATTATATGAACATGATGTAATGCACCACTGATGTACCACACTGAGGCCCAAGTATACAACTAACACGCACACACAGGTCTAGGTTTAATTACTATGCATGTAAGACCGCTTTTCATGACTATATAAAGTACAATTGAATTACTATATGCATTTATTCATTTACTTTCCTGCATGTTTTTTTTTACAGCACTTGATTGACTCCCTGATTCCCCCATGCTCATTTTCAATTCAGTTCCGTTTTATTTGTATTGTTTTACAAAAGACAAAGTCACAAAGCAGCTTTTCTCTTCTCCTTATACAGCAGTGTTATTTTGGCTATTCGGGGACTCCCTTTTCCGTTCGGTGCTGTGGGGAACCGTTACCAGCCGCTGTAAGATTGTTAATGGGAATTCTAAAAATACAGACGCATATGTGCTACTGTCACTATGACGAAATACCAGCTTGGGTTTTTAATCGACTTTTATTTACAACTTGGACGATCTTTTTAAATGGATCTGTGTGCTGAATCAATCAAACTGCTAATTTAACACAAATGTTCAGATTTCAGTCTACTCCTCAATGTGCTATATATAAATGATGTAGGCAGGATATGAGAGTGGATATTCATGGGTATTGAGCTATACAATACCTAATTTAGCCTATTGTAATAATAATAATAATAATAATAATAATAATGCTATTTACCATCTCTTAACAAAAGCAGATTAATAATAGAGAGAAGCATGGTGGTGCAGTAACACCGCTATCTGCTGCTGCTCCTCTGGTGTTATACACATATCTCCACCTTATAATTTCCATCACTAATCCACTCTCTATTCACTGTGTGTCTGGTTCAGGATGGCTGATCACTGAACCCCAAGTTGCTCATGATAGCAGGCTAGCGCCTTGCGTTGATGTGTGTGTGTGTGTGTGTGTGTGTGTGTGTGTGAATGAGAAACAGTGTAAAGCGCTTTGTAGAACCGCTAAGATTAAAAGGTGCTATATAATTGCAGACCATTTACCATTCTATTTGCATTACATGTAGAATAACAGGTGTATTTATTGATGGGTGAAACCAGCATCCTGTTGGTTAGCAAATATGTTGATATTATACTGTACGTTAACTCATGTAGATTATAATCACGGTTCATGCACAAATAGCACTGTGTATAAAAGGGGTAGGGTTCGAATGAATACGTAATTAAGAAGTGTACTTAAGCTCCCATTCCCTGTACAGTGCAGCATGTTGATATACTATATGTAAAAGTATTAGACTTTACATATTGTGTAATAGTTCAATTTTAGTGGTAGAAATGCCCAGCTGTCTGTCAGTCACTAGATTCTACCTCTATATTTTAGCTGTAATATAATAAATAAGACTTAAATAAGCAGTAATGGCTCATCCATAGGGGCAGGTGGAACAGAGCCAGGAGTGTAACCTGGCCTGGGTATTTGGGGCTGTAGCCCTGAAGATTTTTTCTTTAGCCCCGAATAATTCTCCACTTGGAGCGGTTTGTCACTATGTAACTGAACGTCAGTAAAAAAAAAAAGACTTTTTGGCTTTTGTTGTAATTTTGTAATGTTGTAATTTTGCATCTTCGGTGAACGGAGGACAGGGTTTACAGGAAATATGTGGAAACAAGGTGTGTAAATGTCATTATGAGTTCCAAGTTACGTGAACGTGATATGAACAGAGCATCCATACAAAGTAGCAGCTAAATCCATACAGTGATAGTTTAGTTGTGCCTCTCCTTGGCGAGCAACACCAAACTAGCCTAGTCTCGAATTAGATAGACCAAATGTTTGATATTTTATCGGTCTGGTAGTGCTGCAAACAGTGATAACACCAGAGGTAAGTTTTTTGATAAAATCCAACTTTTTGTCCAATTTTCACACTTTTTAAGCAATTAGCCTTCACATGCAAGAAACAAAATTCACAGAAACAGTCTATTTAGAGATACATTTTTACAGTTTTATGATGAAGAAGAATCTGGGCTCAGCCCCAGATGATTAACAGTCAAGCTAACGCTTCTGAACCATTTAGTCCCATCGTTTATTCATTCTTCATTCACATCCTCATATATTGTTAAATGTGTCACTAGTCTAGATGTTCTACATCTTGCACAATGGTGGGGGCAACGTGCACGTGCGAGTCCATAGATTATTTATTGCACCTAGTGGTCAAAAATGGAAACTGGAACAAGCGCTAATAAAGGCCCACAGGAGCAGGATTTTCTCTGCCCCATGCTCGCTCTGACTGTTGATGACTGTGTTATCAACTGACTACTACTACATAGTATCTAAGTGAAGTGTGATTTCATTTCAGTTGAAGCTATGTCGATCGAATGCTGTCATGTCACATCACAAACTTGATAAACACTTACAGAGGCACAAATGTGTTGTACATTCTTATTTATAACAGATAGAATAACATATTAGTGTGAAGCTGAAGTAGCATATTTATGTCATGAACATCCACAAAATTGGTTTGTAAGAGGCATGAATTTACTGATGTGTCCTGGTGGAACCTGTGTTGCTCCTCCCACATCACACATGCAGCAAATGAATTCACAACTTATTCACGAGAATAGCAGATACAGGAAATAAAACTGCTTTAAAGGTTTTCTACTTCTACTGGCAAATCCATTTCAACCAATGAACTAACACGAGTTAGTCCTTGCTGATTTTCCTATCCTTCAGCCAACAACATGTGCAGTGATGAGATGCACGGGTGTAGGGCAGAAGGGACAGGGATGGTCGAACATGTCTCTCAACATCTCTCAAAATGTCAAACTGCACCCAGCCAGAGAAGACTGTTTCGTCTCTCAGTGTTGCTCATTTAGACTTCTATTTACTGCTTAGCTGTCATCTTCAATGAGCTTTGACAGGGTGTGTGTGTCGCAGTGTCTCTGTGTGTCAGCGTGTCTAGGTTCAGTGTATAGGTGAGATGTGGGGTCTGAGTGTAATGTTGTGTGCAACACTTGAAAGACCCTACTGTCATATGAATACAGGATCTCTCTCTCTCTCTCTTTCTCTCTCCAAATGGTGATTGCAGAAGAAATGTTCCTTGCAAAAGAAGTTCCTACCACAGCATTACAGTTCTGCCATATAGCATGTATCGATGCAGCTGTTTCCCCTTCATCATGCCTGTGAGGCTGCATTATTTATAAGCCTTTACTTAAAAAGTGGGGAAAGACCATGCATTGTGTTCCTGCAAATGAAGGCAGCTCAATAAAGAGCCAAAGGACTACACTTTCGCAGGTGAGGGACTGCTGCTGCCTGGTTGACACACAGAAACCTTCTACCATTCTGTGAAGAACATTGTAGCCTTTGAGGAAGACCCATAAGCTTCACCTGCTCAGTGTACAATGCAGTTTCCACAGGAAACAAGACATCCTAAAATTACTTTATGTGACATAGGTTGGTAGGGTGGTGTAGCAAGTAGTGTTGATGTGTCACTGCTCCAGTGTCCTTAGTTCAGTCCTGAGCTTGGATTGCTACATGTTCTTCTCATATCCTTTTAGGTTTCTTCCTGGTTCTCGGGTTTCCTGCCACCTCCCGACAACATACTACTCAAAGACTACTCGAATAGGTGTCACTGAGTGTGTTTGTGTGTAGTACCCTGTCCCATCCAGTGTTTATTCCCACTTCATGCCCAGTGTTCCATGGATCCACTGTGACCCTGGCCAGGATAAAAGCATGCAATGAAGACAAATGAATGAACGAATGCAATGTCTGGTTTAAATCGAAATGCAAATATGGAATTTAATTCCAGGCTACAAATCCAAAATATAGGTTTGGATGAAATGCAAAAAAGGGTAGAAAACAAATGGAAATGAAAATGTTTAAGGGTACTCAAAAAAACCCTAGGTGATAACTGGAATTGATTAATAAGTGGCAATACGTTGCAGTGAAGCAAACATTCTTAAAATGATTACGTGAATAGAGAGCAGTCAGTGCATGTGCATAAGCAAATGTGCACCTTTTCTGCTTCTTAGTATTGTTTTGTGATGCTGATTATAGAACGCATGATCAGTTCATCATGTGTCACATCCAAACTTGTTGCTATAAATGTACAGTATGTATCCCACGTAAAGGAGGCACAGACAGAAGCAAGTGCAGGTTAAGTAGTGTAATCCAAAAACAACAAGTCCAAAGGGTAATATAAAAATCCACAACGTTAAACAGGCAAGGGTCGTATGATCAGGCAAACAGGTCAAAACAGGCAAGGCATAGAATCGACATCAATGGAGTAAACAAAGTCAAAACCAGAATATCAACACTTAATAAGGCTTGGTAATGACAGAAACAATAGCAACTGAGCATATACTTTGCAATGACATTGTGTTCTAACAGTCTCTATATACTGTGGCGTGAGTGTGTGTGAGATTGGTAACAGGTGTGTGTGAATAGAACTCCGGAGAAGGTGAACACGTGGTGTGTGTGTGTGTGTGTGTTTGTGTGTGTTTGTGTGTGTGTGTGTGTGTGTGTGTGTGTGTGTGTGTGTGTGGGAAGTGTAGTCCTCGTCAGCCATGTTTGTAGTTGGTGGTGCATCCTGGGAAACGGAGTCACTGGTTTGCTGTGATATGACAATGTACAAATCCTAATAGGCTTCTGGAAAGAAAACTATGCTCAAATTGGCTTCTCCGCCAATCATAAATAACTTTGGAGCATCAAATATATAAATGAAAATAACAGTTACACATGACTTACTAACCGAACAAAAGACATAGAGACATTGTGAGTGAGAACAGGTTTGCCTTGTAACTAATGAATTGAGCCTCAGCGTCCCTGAAATTCAGTTCTGCTTATTGAATTGAACACTCAAGACTCACTAGGGAAGATTATTGAGTCTGAGACTTGATTGGCACGTATAAAAGCTTCTTCACAGGTCAGGTTTGATCCTAAACTCCGGCTGCTGTCTGTGTAGAGTTCCACATGTTCTCCCTGTGTCCATTTGGGTTTCTTCTGGATTCTCCGGTTTCCTCCCACCTCTCAAAAACATGCCAGGTTTAAACTTTACTAGGGCTGTAACTAACTATTATTTTCATAATCGATTAGTTGGCCGATTCTTTTTTCGATAAATCTGATGGGGGGGTACTTTCAGTACTATTTTTTTCATTTATTTAAAATAAAATCCACAAACTGAGTGTTACAAATATAACCTTACAAATATAAACTTCAGACTAAAACTTTACACAAATGTTTGTCCAATTATAGAGGACTGAAAAGAACCCAATACACACAGACACACATCAGAATATATATTTTTCATTTAGGACTGTAGTTTAATTCAGTTCTTTTTGTGCATCCATAAAAATAATGCATAAATGCGTGTATATAATATAAACTAATATATAAGTTTATATTATATAATAGTATTTATGCATTACTTTTTATAAAAGGTAACGTTGACATAAACAGTAAACTGAAGAAAGTCATTATCGGTGACTCTGGGTGTCTGCTAAAGCTAGAGGTGTCACATTACGTGCGTATGACGTCATGCGCCTTCGACTAGGAAGCGGCTTATACTTCCGGTTAGTAAAAAAAATGCTAGAGTACCTTTTGAGACAATATTACCTTTCTAAAATGCATACAATAGACAGTAGAGGATACAGTGTATAGTGTAAGTGTATAGTACATCATTTGGGACACAACATTAATATTTATTCTCCGAAGCATGTTTTCGGAACAGAAGTAACGTAGTGAGTATACATGCCCCACATGCCGCTCGCAGACCAACTACTCGATAATGAGATTCGTTGACAACACTTTTCATAGTCGATTATTATCGATTTTATAGATTAGTTGGTGCAGCTCTAAACTGTACACTAAAGTGCCTCTAGGTCTGAATGTATGTGTCCATGGTGTCCTGTGATGGACTGGTGTCTCATTCAGGTTTTCCTGGGATAGGCTCTGGATCCACCACGACACTGACCAGTATAAAGACGTCACCAAAGCGGGTTTTTATTGTCATTTCTCTATATAGCTTGTTTACATTGGAACGAAATGACCAGGATAAAGACGTCACCAAAGATAACTGATATAACTAATTTTGCATCACGGTGTTGATATGTGATGGAATATTTCTCAAAGTTTCTGGCCCATTAGAAGAAGCAAGCATTTTAACTTGACATCCTGTGTTTCCTGAACTGTTTTCTTCTGCAGCTGCAGGATAATAAAGAACAACACCTGCATAGCTGTAACAGGGCAATTCCCAGGCCTCATTATAGACTCAATTAGAAGGAGCTGTAAATGGCAGCACTGAAATGAATGTGGTTATTTTTGATCAACAATCCAAAATTGAAATGAGGAAAAAAAAGAAGCGATAAATCTAGACAGAAAGAGATATTGACTTCTAAGAATCAGTTATGGTGAGGCCCATGAATATAAACACAGTTATAATTAGCACAGGTTCTCTCTCAGCTGGCTCCGTTCTCTCTGACTCTTGTAGAGGCCACATGCGAGTCAGAGAAGCGGCAGAACAAGCACACGAGCGAGCATCTCAGCTCCGCTGGCAGAGGATGAAGAGGAGGAGAAGAGCTAGCAAAGCTCATATTTATCTCCATTACTCCAGCCTTCACTCACATCAAACAGCTCTAGCTCAACATTACTCCTCTGCTAGTCCGCGCACACGCGCGCGCGCGTGTGTGTGTGTGTGGTGTGTGTGTGTGTGTGTGTGTGTGTTTTCTTTCATGAGAGAAACATTGCCAGACTTCCAAAAGCAAAGGCTGAGTGCATCAAACAGCTCTGGCTTTACACACAGTCAGGATGCTGTATTATAATTTGATGGTAGGAGGAGAACAAACAATATGCAATAAAAACTAATAAGCCAAATGTTCCTTAAGTCAGCTAATGAAATTTGCTTTTTTTTTGTTGATTACAAGCCTCAGGCCATGCAACATCCTGTGTGTTATATAAGATCATTTAAGCTCAGTTCAAACTCTAACCCAATTAACATCTTATAGTCTCTGAAATGGAAGTACAAACATTTTCTTTTCCATTGTCATTTTTTTTTTTTTAATGTATAATTTTTTTATTTCCCGGACACTATTTTGCCCAAAGCTACCTGCTGTACTAATCCGGAGAGCTCTCCTAGTTCAGCTGGATGTTTCAAGTTTTTCACATATCAACAGCCATATTGTTGCTAATGCCAAAATAATTATCTGACCTTTAAAACATGAATGTGTTTCAAAAGCTTCGTACAGATTTCACACTGTTACAGCGGCATCCTAACATGAAGAATGAATCACAGGGAGAGACTGAGACTGAATCTGTAAACAACCTTTTCTGTTGGAAAAAAAAGAGAAAAAGAAAGAGCTAATTTGGCAGAGAGGATGATTTATAGTCTGTATTACACTTTTCACAAATCCAGAGTGAAAGAAGTTTCAAAGATCGTTGCAATATCATCCAAGGCAAAAAAAAAAAAAATCTAGATTCAGTCCATATGAGAGTGTTAATAATACACTGGAGCTTTTATAGCAATAATTCACAAGCATTGCATAAATATATGATAAAGTGATCCTGAACAATTTAAAAATGGCTTATGTTAAAACATGTGAGGTGATTTTACTGGGTTATGTACAGTAGTATGCTTTTGTCATTACATATAGAGAGATTATTATTATTACGATGGGTCGACAGTATAAATATATACAGTAAATGCTTGATAATCCATGGCTAGGTGTGCATTACACGATTTTAATACACTCTGCGGAAGCAAGCACGGCGTACATTAAAATTGTGTAACGCAGGCAACTAACTTCTCTCATGAAGGTTTCACAACATTAAATGCAACTATGAACAGATAAAACGTTGCTCTTTTAAAGTTTAACAAACATTAGTGTTGGCAAATTTGTGTTGTATGAAAAGAAAAAAAACACTTTGGGATTTGCTGGTTTCGGAAACACTGGGGTACTCAGTATCACAGCATTCTGTCGTGTGTTTTCCTGTAACAGCACTCCTCATTGTGTTTTATTCCTTACATCTTATTCAAGATTCCTTATCTTTATTCCTTATTCCTTATCACCTTACTCAACCCGGGGGACACATGGAGAGATCGGAAGGGAGGCCCAAATTGTTTTCAAGAAAAAAACACAGACAGGGCATCATTTGGGTACTCTGTGTATTTTATTGCTTTTCAAATAGAATGTGCATAAATGAAAAACCCCGCGTTCCCTCTCCCTCTATATTTTCTTTTTGCTGGGGAGAGGCGGAGCTTAGCCTGCCTTTAATCTAGCTGTCAGTGCAGACCAATGTTGCCAACTTAGTGACTTTTCAGACCCCTTTAGTGACTTTTTTTTTTTCAAAAATAAAAGCACCTAGCGACAAATCTGGCGACTTTTTGGACAAACCTTAGCAACTTTCCAAATATCACCAGTACTGTCCTGCAGCGCAAGGTGTTGCTTTCTCGCTGCACTCTCAACTCGCGTCTACTCTGTTCAGTGAGAGTCTGAGAGCCAGAGATTTAACAATGTCATGGATAACGAGACGTGCCCTTCGTCCCAATTTACATCATTCATATGTGAATGTTTTTAGAATGTAAGACGAATGTAATGCAACATGTTTTACATGTAAAATAGTACACATTATTAGAGCCTAGTTCTCCTGTTCAAAGTAGTTATAGTGTTCAGATATATTTTTGATCATTCATGTTCCATACCTGTTCATTATATAGTTTTATAAAAGTCATAAAAGTTATTTTTAAAAAATCATAAAAGTTATGAAAAGTAAATAAAAAAAGTACAAAAACACAAAAGCAGAAACTATCTATCTATCTCTCTATCTATCTAAAACAAATTATAGATTAGGTATATATATATATATATATATATATATATATATATATAGATAGATAGATAGATAGATAGATAGATAGATAGATGGATAGATAGACTTTATATAGAATAGATAATCATTATACCTGGTCTCCTCCAATAGGGGGGGCTTTGTTTACAAAAGGTTGAGAAGCTCTGTTATAATAGAATCATTCCTATGCAGTCAAACTATATTACTTCTTTGAATACTTTTAATCCTGCTGGTTACAAGCAATAAGCTGGAAGGCGTCTTCTAGAGCAGTGACGGCTCACATTGTTATTACTGATGGCTGACTGCCGCAAACCCTGCTTCAGTTTAGCTGTGCAAGTACAATAATCATTACTTACTAAATTACAGCTATTCCACAACAGATCAATACTCGCAGTGGTGTTGTATATGATATTAAACGTAATAAAATAAATCCCATAATTAAACCTCTTTTCAGTCTGAGCCCAGGTTTAAAAGTTTAAATATGGAACATTTACTGCACAATACTGGCCCTTAATTGCATTTGTAGTGGAACATCACAGTGATGCCTGTAAGATATTCTGAGCTTAAGTACATTGTTCTCTAATTAAAACAACTGCCATTAACTGATAATTACTGTGTAGTCGTCCCACCAACTACTTTTGGGTTTCTGCGGTGAATGGCATTCCTTTGTCTTCATCTTGTTCAGAGGTGAAGGATGTCTTGTCCTGCTGTCAAGAGTCTCTTCAGCACAACATCTACACACACACCCACACCCACACACACACACATTTGTCTTAATACTAACTACCACCTGCAGGCTTATATTCATTCATAGGAGCACTGTGTGAAGTACTTGTGTGAAGGTCCTAGGTAAACTCTTTTAAATACTTATAGTGCTTCTCATATCGACAAGTTTTACTCTGAACACACTTTTTTGCGATGGGTTTTTTTTTCTGGAACACTGAATAACCTTAACCAGGGATTCTTCCATTTTATTCAGCCACTGACCTTTTTTTCTTTATTATTATTCTCTCAGATTCATGTGAAGAGTGCTTTTTTCCATCACAAGAAGCTGCTCAGAGTGATACGCCTACAGGCCATTCATTACCAGACTGAAGCTAAACAGAAGGCACAATATAATAATAATAATATGTTTCATTTATATAGCGCCTTTACAGAGCTCAAGGACGCTTTACAATAGCATTTTACATTACATTTTACATATTACATATTACATATTTATTTATGGCATTTGGCAGATGCCCTTATCCAGAGCGACTAGGGACAGAGATCTAGGGTCAGAGAGGAGTCCGAGCCCAGAGGACCTGAGAAAGCGGGTCGGGTTGTAGGGGAGAAGCAGTTCACTAAGGTAGCAAGGTGCCAAACCGTGAAGTGATTTAAATGTGAGCAGGATTATTTTATATTTAATGCGAAACGAAACCAGTAGCCAATGCAGTTCAGACAGGATTGGAGTAATATGAGCTGAGCGCTTGGTATGTGTAAGAAGTCTAGCAGCAAAGTTTTGAATGTATTGCAACCTAGCAATAGAATTAGCAGGTAAACCGATGAGGAGTGCATTGCAGTAGTCAAGACATGAGGATATAAATGCATGAACCAGTGTTTCGGCGACATTGAGGCTAATGAAGGGACGGAGGCGAGCAATGCGACGAAGATGAAAGAATCCAGTTTTATAAACGGAGTTTATATGAGCTTCAAAGATGAGGGAGGGATCAAAGATGATGCCTAATTTTTTTTTTTTACAGTACTAGATGGTTTAATGAGAGTGCTATCAATGTCACAATAAGGTCATAACGGATATGTTTAGTAAGTGTTGGTGTTCCAATAATAATGATCTCAGTTTTGTCCATGTTCAGTTTAAAAAAATTGGAGTTAAGCCATGTTTTTATTTCATTTCATTTAGACATGCTGATAGTGGACCGGTCTGGAGAGTGGGAGGACATCTACAAGCTATATAGATTTGAATATCATCAGCATAACAATGGTAACTGAAACCGTGGCGGTGAATAAGTTGACCCAAATGCAGTATATATATATACTCGGTAAAAAAAAAAAAAAAAAGAAACGTCCTCTCACATTCAACTTGTTACGACACGGCGAAATCGGCGCGGCAGCTCACAAAGTGTAGTGCTGCCCAGGGACGTGGCGGAGGAGGACTACACTTCCCAGTCATACCCGCGCTCGAGTTCGCCGGAGTTCTGATTATGAACACTTGTACACACCTAAGGTTATATAAGGGCCTCCCTAGCATGAGCCAGTTGCGAAGTAACCGCTCAGCAGCCTCGTCTCTGTTTGATTGCCAAGCCGGTTTCATTATAAGTGTTTTCCCTGGTGCTCGACTTCACGCTCGTCCCTCACCACGCTTTTGCCTACGTCCCTGATATACAGCTTACCTGCTCAGTCCCGAGTCGATTCTCGTCCTGTGTTCAGTCACACGCCATCTCTCCGCTCGCCCGCGCTTGTCTCCGTCAGCGCTTCGTAACAGATTACTTCGTCGTACTATGGAGGCAGCGGGCGCCTCGGATTGGGAACGTCTCGTCCTGGAACAAAACCGCGCGCTAGCGGTGTACCGGGATGAGATATCCGCGTTGCGTGCCGAAGTCTCGCGACTGAGCGTTTCCGCATCCACCAACGCCACGCCCCCGGCCCTCGCGTCACCACTGCCGACCGCCCCAGCGCATGTTCAGCCGACACCAGCTGCGCACATTCCAGCGCCGGCTGTTCACAATCCTGCCCCGGCTGTTCATGCTCCTGCGCTGCCGGCGCACAACCCGCCTCTGCCCACACCAGAGAGATACGCTGGGGAGCCGGAGCGATGCAAGGGCTTCATGTTACAATGTGCGCTGTTCTTCGAGAGTCACCCAGAGATGCCTGAGGTCTGTAAGTTGACCCATTTTATGGAATTACTCTCCGGAACAGTCTTGGCGTGGGCCACGGCTGAGTGGGAGCGGGGAGGGGGTGTCAGACCCTCGTTAGATGACTTCCTTGCCCGGTTCCAGCGCGCCTTTGATCATTCTCCTGATGGCTGGGAGACTGGTGATGAGCTCATGCAACTCAAACAGGGCTCTCGTACTGCAAGAGAGTATGCGCTAGAGTTTCGCACTATCGCTGCCCGAAGTGGCTGGAACGAACCAGCCCTTAAGACCGCGTTCTGCCGTGGCCTCGATCCGGAGTTACTGCATGAGTTGGCCTGTCGGGGTGAACAGCTAACTTTGCATTGAGGTCCCCCTCATGGAATATGCATTGATTATTGGGCCCTCAACCAAGTGACCGTTAAGTACCGATATCCGCTGCCTCTCGTCCCCTCAGCCTTGGAACAGTTACGGTCCGCCACCCTCTTCACTAAGCTGGACCTCCGCAGCGCTTATAACTTAATTCGTATTAGGGAGGGGGACGAGTGGAAAACGGCCTTCAGCACCATGTATGGACATTATGAGTACCTGGTCATGCCGTATGGGCTCGCTAACGCCCCCTCCGTGTTCCAGAACTTGATCAACGATGCTCTGAGGGACATGCTAGGAAAGTACGTCATCGCCTACATTGACAACATCCTGATTTATTCGACCTCCCTGGAGGAACATGTCCAGCATGTCCGGCACGTACTGCAACGCCTCCTGCAGTACCAGCTGTACGTAAAGGCCGAGAAGTGCGAATTCCACCAGCACACAATCTCTTTCCTGGGGTATATCATTAGCCCAAGGGGAGTTGCCATGGACCAGCGTAAGATTCGGGTGGTCATGGAGTGGCCCACTCCGTGAACCGTCAGGGAGTTGCAGCGTTTCCTTGGCTTTGCAAATTTTTACCGAAGATTCATTAGAGACTTCAGTAAAGTAGCGCAACCCCTGACGTCGCTCCTGAGAGGTAAGCCCAGGCGACTGCTGTGGACCCCAGCTGCCCAGGAGGCCCTGGAGAGACTTAAGCGGGCCTTCACCACAGCTCCCATTCTCAGACACCCGGATCCCTCCAGGCCGTTTGTCGTGGAGGTTGACGCGTCGGAGGTGGGAGTGGGAGCAATTCTATCGCAAAGGTTTGGCGAGAGTCCCAAGTTACACCCCGTGGCCTTTTTTCCCCGGAAGTTGTCGCCAGCAGAGCGCAACTATGATGTGGGGAACCGTGAACTTCTGGCCATCAAGTTGGCCCTTGAAGAGTGGAGACACTGGTTGGAGGGGGCAGTACACCCATTTTTATCTTCACGGACCATAAGAATTTGGAATATCTACGTACCGCCAAACGGCTCACTCCTCGCCAAGCCCGCTGGTCCTTATTCTTCTCCAGGTTCCAGTTCACCCTGTCTTACCAACCTGGTTCAAAGAATACAAAGGCCGACGCCCTGTCTCGCATTTATGCCCCAGAGCGGCCGACGGAGCAAGAGAGTTACATTGTGCCTCCCTCCTGCATAGTGGGCGCCTTGGAGTGGCCCCTAGCACAGAACTTAGCCCGTATTCCCAGCGCAAGAATCCCAGCAGCCTGTCTTCCTGACAAGCAGTTCGTGCCCAAGCGGTACCGTCTTGAACTCATCACCTGGGCCCACACGACTTTGGCCACGGGCCACCCGGGGGCCCGCCACACTTACCAACTGCTGGCTGATAAGTACTAGTGGCCCAACATGCCCAGAGAGGTTCAGCGCATCGTATCCTCGTGTTCCTCTTGCGCTCAGTCCAAAGGCCCACGTGCGCTCCCGGCTGGGAAGTTGGTACACTTACCCATACCTGAACGTCCGTGGTCCCATCTGGCCCTCGATTTCATAACCGACCTGCCAAAGTCGCAGGGGAACTCCGCGATACTGGTGGTCGTAGATCGGTTCTCGAAGTCCCTGCGCTTAATTCCATTACCAGCCATCCCATCTGCCTTCACCACAGCGGAACTCCTGTTTCAACACGTCTTTCGCTACTTTGGCATCCCCGAGGAGATTGTGACTGATAGGGGGCCACAGTTCACATCGCGGGTTTGGGCCAGCTTTATGAGGAAGATGGGGGTCGCCATTAATCTCACATCCGGTTACCACCCCCAGGCCAACGGACAGGCAGAACGGGCCAACCAGGAAGTCATACGGTTCCTTCGGACTTACTGCTCTGCCAACCCAGGGGACTGGAGTCAGTACCTTCCATGGGCGGAATACGCCCAGAACTCGCTACGGCATTCCGCCACCCAGCTCACCCCGTTCCAGTGTGTCTTGGGTTACCAACCGCCATTATTCCCCTGGAACGCATCCCACACGGACTCGCCAGCAGTGGATGAGTGGTTCCGCCGAAGTGAACAACCGGAGTATATCGGGCCCTTCCGAATACTGAGGCAAATTAATGAAGTCACGTATCGTCTGGACCTTCCGAGACACAGTCACATCGCCCCGTCTTTCCACGTCTCACTTCTCAAACCGGTTATCTCAGGCCCCTTGGCCACAGCGGTGCCGGAGGATTCCCCACCGGAACCGTTGGAGATAGAAGGCCGCCCAGCCTACCGCGTCCGCGACATTCTAGACTCCAGACGGAGGAGAGGGGGACTTCAGTATCTGGTAGACTGGGAGGGGTATGGACCAGAGGAACAGTGCTGGGTCCCAGCCCGAGACAATCTGGACGCAGGCCTGCGTAAGGACTTCCACGCGGCTCATCCAGACAAACCGGCCCCCCGGAGGGGGGGGGGGGAGGCCTCGGAGAACTTCGGCTCCCGGAGTGAGCCCTTTGGGGGGGGCTCTGTTACGACACGGCGAAATCGGCGCGGCAGCTCACAAAGTGTAGTGCCGCCCAGGGACGTGGCGGAGGAGGACTACACTTCCCAGTCATACCCACGCTCGAGTTCGCCGGAGTTCTGATTACGAACACCTGTACACACCTAAGGTTATATAAGGGCCTCCCTAGCATGAGCCGGTTGCGAAGTAACCGCTCAGCAGCCTCGTCTCTGTTTGATTACCAAGCCGGTTTCATTATAAGTGTTTTCCCTGGTGCTCGACTTCACGCTCGTCCCTCACCACGCTTTTGCCTACGTCCCTGATATACAGCTTACCTGCTCAGTCCCGAGTCGATTCTCGTCCTGTGTTCAGTCACACGCCATCTCTCCGCTCGCCCGCGCTTGTCTCCGTCAGCGCTTCGTAACACAACTGCTTTTATTTCCAGCTAATTTCTTAACAAGTGTAAATATTTGTATTAACATAAAAACATTGAACAACTGAGACATAAACTGAACAAGTTTCACAGACATTTGACAAACAGAAATGGAATAATGAGTCCCTGAACAAAGGGGGGGTCAGTATCTAAAGTAACAGTCAGAATCTGGTGTCCTCCAGCTGCTTTAAGTACTACAGTGCATCTCATCCTCATGAACTGCACCAGATTTGTTAGTTCTTGCTGTGAGATGTTACTCCACTCTTCCACCAAGGCATTTGCAAGTTCTCAATCTTGTCCTGGGGGACACATGTTTACATGTAATTTTCCAATGCAAGGACGATCAGCTGTCCTTCTTGTCTCTCTGTAGCACTGTCTTAGGCGTCTTACATTACAGACAGTGCAGTTTATTGCTCTGGCCACACATCATGCCTCCCTGCAGCAGGTATATGGCATGTTCACGCAGGTGAGCAGGAACCCTAGACCTTCTTCTGGTGTTTTTCAGAGTTAGTAGAAAGGTCTCTTTAGTGTCCTAAGTTATTGTAACTGTGACCTTTATTGCCTACCGCCTGTAAACTGTTAGGCTAAGTTCACACTACACGACTATCAATGTCGGCAGATCGCTGTGCTGGTCAGACTACACGATTCGCTGTCTTGTAATCGGGAGTCATGAGGTCATTGTGGTGTTCACACTACGTGATTGCTTGGTGACAGGGGATCACACACGACACGATCTGACAATGCCTCTGTCTCTAAAGCTTATTTGGATTTTACAAAATCATCTTTAAAATGCAGTCTCCTTAAAAAGGGACGTTTATTTTTTTGCTGAGTATACTTTTAATGAATAGTAGCGGTCCAAGAACTGATCCATAAGGGACACCTAATTTCACAGAGACAGTAGACTGATAATCCTGGATAGAAATGTAAAACTGTCTATCCGTAAGATAAGAAGTAAGCCAGGAAAGAGCAGCACCAGTGACTTTCCGAGAGGAAAGTCATGAGACGTAAGTAAGTCATGACAGACAGTATCAAAAGCGGAACTAAGATCAAGTAATAGAAGAATAGAAAGAGAACCGGAGTCGCTAAAAAGTAATAGGTCATTGACGACCCTTACAAGGGCTGGAGTCACTGCCGCAGTTTTAAGTGGTAGAGGGAGAGAAGCAGAAGCTAAAGATCTGTTAATGAAGTGAGAAATAGGTGCAGAAAGGACAGAAAGACAGTGCTTGAGGAGAAATGTAGGAGTAGGATCAAGTCGGAACGATGAATAACTGGATTTCAGCATTAAGTCACTGAGAGAAGAGGGGTTCGTAGGAGTAAATCTAGACTGAATTGTTGACAAGAGTGGTTAGGCCAAAAACTAAAACCTGAGACCTTGCCTATAAAGCACTGGCAGACAGCATTCAACATTTCCTGGTAATCATTCAGGAAAGAGCAACAGAACTATTCCGTGAACATCATGAACTGGAGGTTGGGTGAGTGTACTGATTGTGCTAAACAAAACAATAGGCCTATTGCTCGCTTTATTGATGAACTAAACCAATATGTCTATGTATATGTAATATGTGTAAAGTAGGACTAATCAGCTTTGTTGGCAGGTGGTCTGGTCTATCAACCTCTCCTGATCCTTCATTTAAAAAAGAAAAAGAAAGAAAGCAGTCATTTAAGTTCAGCTGCATTTTTACAAGCTAAGCAGAATAGGTAGGAAATATTTTACTAATCCATATGATTAAGCAGTGACATCACTGGAAAATTAGCCTCAGCTTAGCTTAAAAAAAAGCTGACAGTTTGAGGTACACTGACAGAAAAATTTACCATTCTTGAGAAACTGAAAGTTAGCATGTGCCAGGGGGACACGGTGGTTTAGTGGTTAGCACGTTGCCTCATGACTCTAGGGGATCGACTCCCGGCCCAGCCCTTTGTGTGCGACGCTTGCACGTCCTCCCCGTGCTTTGGGGGTTTCCTCTGGGTTTCATCCCATAGTCCAAGGGCATGTGTTGTAGGCTGATTGACATCTCTAAATTGTCCATAATGTGTGCATGGTTAGCACGAACAATGGGTTGGCACCCTGTCCAGGGTGTCCCCCGCCTTTTGCTCCAAGTCCCCTGGGATAGGCTCCAGGCCCCCCTGGAACCTGTTTAGGATAAGCGGTATGGAAAATGGATGGATGGAGTGCACTGGTGTTGGCCTTTTTTTGGGCAAATGAGTAATAGGAGTGAAATGGGGTGAGAAGAGTTTGTGACACCAAATTATATTTCCTCCATGGCAGATACACTATTTATTATTATTATTATTATTATTATTATTATTATTATTATTATCTTGGCAGGCCATCTGAAATGCAACGACTGCTTTTGTAGTTTTCACAAGACTCATTCATTTTTTCACCCCTTTACAACGAAACAATAAAAAATTGTTTCCAACCGGAAGTCCTGAACTGTGAGGCAGCAGCACAGTGCCCCTGTTCCACCCTCCGCATCTCATGATTGAGATAATTATCATTTTTGAATGTTCTCGCTCTTCTTTTATCTGTATCTTTCTCCAGCTTTCCATCAAACCCCATATTTTTGTTCTCACCTTCTAACATCACACTGCATTATTGCAAATAGACATTTGCGTAGTCTCCCGCTCACAACTCTCTCCATCCCTCTCTCTTTCTCATTCTGTCAGGTGGGTGCTTTTGTTCATGGTATGAATGCTCCCACACTCACTAGACTATAACCAGTAATCAGAGGGAGCTGCTTCCTCAGTTCTCTAGTTTAGTTCTCTGGAGACTCTGGAGGCAGGGACCACATCAGAGAGAGAGAGAGAGAGAGCTTGGCTTGGCAATTATGTTGCCAAAGTGCCACCCAACTCAGTGTTGCTCAGTGCTAATAAATTGCCTGTTGTCTCGGTTTGGGTTTCATTGTCGTCTTACTGTGTTGAGAACGAGGTGAAGTGGAACAAATCGCAAAACAGCTATGTGCCACCGTCTTCATGTCCCTGCCTTCACGATTATGTCACACAGTTGGTGCCCACTCGCTTGCGTGCATGGTGTGCATAAGGAAATGCATTATTGTGTTTATTGTGTGACACACAAAAGAGGGACACACACACACTTGCTCTGTCTTTCTATTTTTACCCCAATGCTTTCATGGATGCATCAGGCTCCTTCAAAGGCTCCAAAAAGGCTCTTTCATTCTTAGACTAAGCTAATTCCCAGTACACACACACACACACACACACACACACACACACACACATACCATCACCATACCTCCCTCTCAGACCTCCTCCATAACTATTCTGTTCGATGCATTCCAGCTCTGTCTGGATGTTTTTCAGCATCAGTTCATGCTATATAAAGCACACATTGGCAACGTGACGGAAAGTGTGGGGTTTTTGAAAAGGCAGAGGATGAAAATTATCTTCTGGATTGTACTTCATACTTAAAATGAAACTTGCTAGCTGTCCATAGGTATAGAGTTAAAAAAAATAATTCAGAACAATAAAGGTGCTTTTTCTTCAAACCCACAGTTTTTTAATATATATAATGATGTAATTTTGTTAATATTGTGATCAAGCTGCGAGGAAAGTTCAGCAATTATGATGAATATACAGATCCGTATTTGGTAGCCAAAAATGAAAGCATTAGTGAGGGATCTGAATTGGCGTTTCCTGATCCAGTCACCCAGGCTGTCCACTACCACAAGTGTACTCGATGTTCAGTATTGTTGACATTGATTCAGGTGTATCCAAATCTGGAATATTGGAAAACTTCAGACTATTCAGGGGCTCTAATGAGCATCTCTGAGTCTTGCTGAATAATCACATGACAAGCTTGATTTTTTTATTATATTTTTTTAGAGAGATCCAGAGTCCCGAGGTTATGCACATAGTAACATCGCATTACGCTTTTTTTTTAACTGGAGGACATCCATTCATAGGCAGAGTGAACCGGAGGATCTTATCATGCTCATTGCAATTATGCACAAGAGGCTGCTCTTAGCCACTCAGTAGGCTGCTACTCATTCACTTCTTTTATGTTTTTATTGGAAAAGTTTTTTGGACAACTTGTGTATACACAGATCAGCCATAACATTAAAACCTCTGACAGGTGAAGTGAATAACATTGATTATCTCATTACAGTGGCACCTGTCAAGGGGTGGGATATATAGTCAGTTCTTGAAGTTGATGTGCTGGAAACAGGACTTGATCTGAATGAGACATGATCTGAACAGCTTTGACAAAGGCCAAATTGTGATGGCTAGATGACTGGGTCAGAGCATCTTCAAAACAGTAGGTCTTGTGGGGTGTTCCCCATATGCGTTGGTTAGTACCTACCAAAAGTGGTCCAAGGAAGGACAACCGGTGACCCAGCAACAGGGCCATGTGTCCCCAAGGCTCACTGATGCACATGGGAAGTGAAGGCTAGCCCGTCTGGTCCGATCCTACAGAAGAGCTACTGTAGCACAAATTCCCCAGATCTCCATCTGATCGAGCATCTGTAGGATGTGCCTGACAAACAAGTTCGATCCACTGAGGCCCCAACTCGCAACTTACAGGACTGCTGCTAACGTCTTGGTACTAGATACCACAGCACACCTTCAGAGGTCTTGTGGAGTCTATGCCTCGATGGGTCAGAGCTGTTTTGACAGCACAAGGGGGACCTACACAATATTAGGCAGGTGGTTTTAATACTGTGGCTGATAGTAATCGGCTCAGTGTGAACAATAGGCTCAATGTAAATAAAATAACAAAATATAAGTAAAGAATAGGTGTAAATAGACTGAGAAATGCTTGATTTTATTTTGCCAGAAGCTCTAAAAAGAAAAGGCTTAGATGCTGATCACACTGATTATGCATGAAACACTTAAGTGGCACTGCTTCTTTCCTAAAGCTCATTATTTAGTAACTACAATGAAGCTAATAGCAAAGGTACAGAGTTACAAGAATGAGGAATATCTGGACCAACTGCTGGATCTGTATGACAGATTGGCATAATTTAGTGCCAGTCTGCTTTCCTCTTTCAGTACATATATGTTCTGTCTGTGGCAGTAATAGCGATTAAACACTATTACATGTGTAATAATAAATAAATATCTTACTTAACATCCTCAGTGTCATAACATCTCTCTGATAAATTTGACCCAGGCGTCCTCGGTTGTCTCTGAATGCAACATCTCAGGGAAATTACACTACTCCAACCACTATAAAATGAACTCCCCATCTTACTTTATAATATTTACAGAAATTACACTTTGTGAAAACCCTGTCCAGGGTGTACCCCGCCTTGTGCCCTATGCTTCCATGCTTCCAGGTTCCCCGTGACCCTGAAAAGGAGTAAGCGGTAGAAGATGGATGGATTGATGGACACTTTGTGAAATAAAAGTTTCTGAATATTTGGAGGCTCACCATATAAAATAAGTGAATATGGGCAGTTAAAAATTCAGAGGCTGCACAACCCAACTTCGCTGTTGTATCTCATCCAGAATGTTTTGCCAGTAGAGACGTGGAAACTAATTTGGAGTTTCCTTCAAACATATACTTTATTAGGAGGATTGGTCTACTTGAGAACACCTGCTGAAAATGGTGATTTCCACTTTCAAGCATATCAACAAATGCATCAATTAGATTGTACCGGATGATGAAAATATTTGACTTCATTTCTACAGATGCTTAGGATGCAAGCTCTAAATGAATAGCATATATACAGTCCCCTCCTAAACTATTGGAATGACAAGTCCTATTCATTTGCTTGTGCTATACTCCACATACATTTGGGTTTGAGATCAAAAGATGGATGTGAGATGAGAGTTTAGGATTCCAGCTTTTATTTCCTGGTATTTACATCTAGATGTGTTAAACAACATAAAACATTGAACCTTTTGTATCAGACTACCCAATTTTTAGGCGAGCAAAAGTATAGGAACAGATAATGAGTCTTTATTTATCACATATACATTACAGCACTGTGAAATGCTTTTCTTCGCATACCCCAGCATGTCAGGAAGAGAGGAGCCTGGAGCAGAGTGGGTTAAGTGCCTTGCTCAAGGGCCCAACATTGGCAGCTTGGCAGTGCTGGGGCTTGAACCCCCGACCTTCCAATCAGTAACCCAGAGCCTGGCAGGGATGGGGCTTGAACCCAAGATGAGTCTTGAAGTAAATTAAAGTAAATAAGACTTAATATTTGGTAGCATATCCATTGCTTTCAAAAACTGCATCAAATCTGCGAGTCATTGACATCACCAAATTGTTGGTTTCTACTTTTGTGATGCTTTCAGTTGTTTGTTTCGGGGTGTTTCTCCCTTCAGTCTCCTCTTCAGGAGGTGAAATGCTGCTCAGTTGAGTCAAGGTCTGGTGATTGACTTGGCCGGTCTAAAACCTTCCACTTTCCCCCCCTTATAAAGTCCTTTGTTGGGTTGGGATTGTGTTTTGGATCATTGTCTTACTGCATGATGAAGTTCCTCCCAATTAATTTGGATGTATTTCTCTGTACATTGGCAGATAGAATGTTCCTGTAAACTTCTGAATTCATTCTGCAGCTACCATCATGAGTCACATCACCAATAAAGTTTAGTGAGCCTGATCCAGAAGCAGCCATGCAAGCCCAAGCCATGACACTACCTCCACCATGCTTGACTGATGAGGTTCTATGTTTTGGATCATGAGCAGATCCTTTCTTTCTCCACACCTTGTCCTTTCCATCACTTTGGTAGAGGTTAATCTTGGTTCCAGAACTTTTGTGGCTCGTCTCTGTATTTCTTTGCGATGTTTGTGAGCACCAGTGTGTCTTCATTCAGTGAGTCCTTGTGTCCTGTGATTGGGGTCGGAGTCATCCTGGAAGAGGCCATGCCCATCAGGATAGAAATGTATCATTGGATATAGCTGATCAGTCAGAAGAAGTTTGTATATTTGCCGCAAATCTTAATATTTAGATTAATCAACACACTTCTGCTGAGATTAGATCAAGTTTAGAAACCTCATGAAAATAATGATAATAATAATAATAATAATAATATGTTTTATTTATAAAGTTTTATTTATATTTATACAAGCTCAAGGACACTTTACACTTCATATACATTTAACAGGACAAAGTACATTAATATACATTGCAACAGAAGTTATAATCTCAATTACAAAACAGGAAATAAAATAGTATAATAATAATCAGTAATAGATAGTGTGCTGAGAAAAGATGTGTATTAAGCTGAGTTTTAAAGATAGAAATAGAGGAGGTGTCACAGAGGCTCTGAGGTAGAGAGTTCCACAGCTTAGGTGCAACTACACTGAAGGATCTCCCACCAAAATTGGATAGAAGAAATCTAGGGACAGACAACAGTTTGGAATCAGAAGAACGAAGAGTGCGTACTGGTGTGTATGGATGCAGCAGGTCACATATATAATGAGGTGCCAGATCATTGAGAGCTTTGTATGTCTGGAGAAGAATTTTAAACTTAATACAGCATGAGACAGGCAGCCAGTGAAGATTAAACAAGATGTGTGCAAAACGCTCGGTGTTAGTGAGAACTCTAGCTGCAGAGTTTTGGATGTATTGTAATCGGGCAATAATTTTATCTGGTAGGCCAGTAAAGAGCCTGAAAGCATGAGCTAGTAATTCTGCATCCTTCAAACTGAGAATGGGGCGAAGTCGTGCAATGCGACGTAGGTGGAAGAAAGCAGATTTAGTGATGGTTCTAATGTGGGCTTCAAAAGTAAGAGATGGATCAAAAGTGATTTCCAGATTCTTGATGGTTTTAGAGGGTTTGGTCGGATTTCTAGGGCTGCAACTAACTATTATTTTCAGAACTGATTAGTTGGTCGATTATTTTTTACTATTATTTATTTATTTATTTATTTCAATTAATCGGATGGGGGTCAAACTTTCAGTACCCTTTTTTTGTTTGTTTAAAATAAAATCCACAAACTGAGTGCTATAAATATAAACTTCAGACTAAAACTTTACACAACTGTTTGTCCAATTATATAAGACTGAAAAGAACCCAATACACACAGACGCACATCAGAATATATATTATTCATTTAGGACTGTAGTTTACTTCAGTGCTTTTTGTGCATCCATAAAAATAATGCATAAATACTTGTATACAATATAAACTTATATATATATATATGTTTATATTATATAATAGTATTTATGCATTACTTTTTATAAAAGGTAACGTTGACATAAACAGTAAACTGAAGTAAGTCATTGTTGGTGACTCTGGGTGTCTGCTAAAGTTAGCGGCATCACATTACGTGAGCATGACTTCATGCGCCTTTGACTAGGAAGCGGCTTATACTTCCAGTTAGTAAAAAACCCGCTCGAGTTCCTTTTGAGATGATATTACTTTTCTAAAATTCATACACTAGACGGTAGAGGATCCAGTGCACAGTGTAAGTGTATAGTACGTCATTTGGGACACAACTTTAGTATTTACTCGCCGAAGCGTGTTTTCAGAACAGAAGTAACGTAGTGAGTGAACATGCCTCGTGCCACGATTAATCAATTAATTGATTATTATCAATTTTATCGATTAGTTGTTGCAGCTCTACAGTTTTCCATCAATATTGACACAAATGTCAATATTTCTTATAAGCGTTTGCCGGTGCAGAAATCATGATCTCAGTTTTGTCATCAGTGAATTTGAGGAAATGACTGTTTAACCAAATTTTTACATCACTGATACAGGCAGTTAATGAGCTGATGGCTGTTTCATCAAAATGTGCAGATGTATAAATCTGGGTGTCATCAGCATACTGTAGCAGTGATAACTGAGACCATAATGACAGATCTGACCTAGTGGGAGAACGTAAAGTATGAACTTTAGTGAACCTAATACAGAACCCTGTTGGATGCCCTGAATGAGAGTAGTAATAGAGGATTTGGCTTTCTTAATTGAGATCAAATATTGTCTGTTAGTGAGGCAGTGCCAATAATACCAATATCTGAAAGTCGGGAAAGGAGTGTTTTGTGGCTTACAGTGTCAAAAGCAGAGCTCAGGTCAAGCAAGATCAGAATACTAAAAAATCCAGAGTCAGCAGAGAGGAGGAGATCATTAATAACCTTCAGGAGAGCATTTTCAGTGCTGTAGAATAGGCTAAAACCAGATTGGAAAGGGTCATAGAGATTGTTAGCTGCAAGATGGGATTGCAACTGGCAGGCTACAACTTCTTCCAGAAGTTTAGATATGAAAGGCAGGTTAGAAATAGGACGATAGTTGCAAAGGGAAGATGGATCTAAGTTGGGACCTATAAGGACTGGTGTAACAACCGCAATTTAAGATCAGTTGGAACAATGGCAGATGTGTTTATCATATGTGAAATAGGTGCTGAAAGTACTAACTCACAGTGTTTAAGAAGGGAGGTTGTGGCAGGGTCCAACTGACATAATGATGAATTCGAATGTGAAAAGAAATCACTGACTGATGATGGGCAAGTGAGAGTTCGGGTGGAGAAATTGTGGACAGGGTGTTCAGACAGACATTCGTGTAGAGGATCTTCAGAAATGGTTGGCGTGAATGTATGGTAAATGGAACCAATTTTAAAGACTTGAAAGAAGTGCAGAAATGAGTCGCAAAGTTCATCAGAGCTGTGTGAGTCCTGAGCCAGCGGATGAATTAGCTTGTTCACCATAGCTCAACGTCTACAACTTGCTTGTTGGATAGTAGAGGAAAAGTACATTGAACGTGCAGTGTCGAGTGCTGCTCTGTACTTTAGCTGATGTTCTGTAAGAGATAATAAATGAACAGTGATGCCTGTTTTTCTACAGCATTGTTCGAGATGACGACCCACTCTCTTCATTGCCTACAGTCCAGGAGTAAACCAAGGCAGTGAGTTAGAAGAGGGCACCAGCTTTGTCTTGATGGGGGAGTGCTCCTCAAGAGCAACTGAGATAGCTGAATTATAATTTGAGAGGAATGTTTGAAGGACAGGATAATTTGGAGAATAATTGAGGGGTCGACTGCTTTTAGGTTGTGATAAGATACCTCAGTTTTCTTGTCTGACTTACAGCGAGGAAAATTAAATGAAAATTCTATAAGTTTGTGATCTATGATGCCAATTTGTGTACCAGTGGTAGAAACATTATTAAGACCTGATGTACAAACTAAGTCAAGTATATGTCCATGGGTATGGGTAGGTAGAAGAATTCACATGTTGTCTTTAATTGAAGCATTCATGAGTTCAGTTGTATTTGAACAGTCAGTCTCAACATGGCTATTGAAATCACCAAGCAGTATAACATGGGGAGATATAGCACAGGCAAGAGTGAGTATTTCACTAAGTTCAGAGAAAAAATGTGGCCGATACTTTGGAGGTCGGTAAATCAATAAAACGATGAGAGGAGTTTCACCAACAATCTTGAGGGCCAGATATTCAAAAGACGTGACATTATGAAATTCAGTCAAAACCGCTCTCATGCCATCTCGACAAACAGCTAGTCCGCCCCCTTTTCTGTGCAGACGGGGTTTAGCCAAATATTTGTATCCGTGTGGAGTAAGCAAATTTAGTTGTAAAAGGTCATTAGGTGTTTGCCAGGTTTCAGTTAGCAGTAGAACGTCCAGCTTTTTATCAGTGATGAGCTCATTGAGAATCGACGCTTTGTCCGTTGTCCGAGAGCGACAGATCAATAGTGTCAAATCCTGACGAACAAATCTTGAAGTGTTTTCATGTGGAGTAGTGATCATCTTTAGTTAAATGCCTCAGTGAAAGTGAGTTTGAGCATCTTGCTGATGCCACATCAGTTTTACAGCACCGAATTTTTGTCCAGATAGATGGAATTGCTGTGGGACATGAGCGATAGACAGACTGGAGATTCCGTGGTGAACGATGGATATATTGCGGCCACGATATAGTCACGTGTCACAGAGTCTAAACACGGATGGCAGTTTAAGACTCTAAGCCGTGATGTCAGTAGTTGGATTTCCGTGGCATGAATGCCAAGGACTAGAGCGAGGAAGATAAAGAAATATGCTTTGGTCTGCACTTATATAGTGCTTTTTTTAACCTTAGTGGTTGCACAAAACGCTTTACACTGTCTCTCATTCACTCACACACCAATGGTAGCAGAGCTGCCATGGAAGGTGCTAGCTTGCCATCGGGAGCAACTTGGCGTTCTGTGTCTTGCCTAAGGACACTTTGGCATGTGGAGTCTTGTGGGCCGGGAATCGAATCGCCAACCCTATGATTAGTGGACAACCCGCTCTACCACCTGAGCCACAGCTGCTTTAATAGATGAAATCCAAGCCATGTACATATTCGAGATATAGAGCAAAACAGTCATGAGATGCCAACTACAGCAGTCACAATCAACGATATCGTGTTAGCCAGAACCCTGGCTAGTCTACACCTAACAGTTGATCGAGAGGAAGGCTACCCAACCGGTCAAAGAACTGTCCACACACAGGTGATAAATAGAGCGGGAACTCACTCAATACCTATGTCGAGAGAGGTGCATGACAGACAAAGAGAGGGCTCGCGACATACCCGTGAAATGGAGCCTGAGCAAGGTAAATGCTATTTTTCTCTGGTGAGCAGAAAGAAAGGCATATGATCCGATTCCAAATGTTTTGTAGCTCCAGAAGCCAACAGGATTTGACTTTATGTGTAGACTAATAAATGAAAAGATAAACAAATGGAAACAAACACGCGAAAAAAAACAAAGAAATAAAAATATATACGTGTAGTCCGAATGTGAAGCAATGTTTTCACACCGGAAGTGAAGCGAATATTAACCGTGCTTTCAGGAAGAGCGGCTGCTTAACTGCAGTTCTCAAGCCTGCTTTGCTAATTCCAAAACTTCTTTTTCTTTGGTACGCTGATAAACACTGTTTATCTAACAGAATTTCATTTCTCCCTGTCATAATTACAGTACGTGCATGTTCCTGATTATTAGTTTCACTGAATAACTAATAGTTGATGAATAATATGCTGTAAATAAAAAAGCTGGAGCCTATCCCAGGGAACTCTGGGGCAGTGGTAGCTAAGTGGTTAAAGGCTCTGGGTTACTGATCAGAAGGTCAGGAGTTCAAGCCCCAGCCAAGCTACCACTGTTGGGCCCTTGGGCAAGGCCATTAACCTTCAATTGCTCAGTTGTTTAAATGAGATAAATGTAAGTCGCTCTGGATAAGGGCGTCTGCCAAAATGCCATAAATGTAAATGTAACTTGGGGCACAAGGCAGTGGACACCCTGAACGGAGTGCTAACCCATCACAGGGCACAATTACATTCACACACGGACAATTTGGACATGCCAATCAGCCTACAACGCATGTCTTTGGACTAGGGGAGGAAGCTGGAGTACCCGGAGGAAACCCCCTGAAGCACGGGGAGAAAATGCAAGGTCCGCACACACAGGGCAGAGGCAGGAATCGAACCCGCAACCCTGGAGGTGCGATGCAAACATGCATCTTTATTCTGGTGTTTTTCAGAATCAGTAGAAAGGTCTCTTTAGTGTCCTAAGTTATTGTAACTGTGACATTAATTGCCTACCGCCTGTAAACTGTTCGTGTCTTAAGGACTGTTCCACAGGTGCATGTGCAATAATTGTTTATGGTTCATTGAACAAGCATGTAAAGCATCATTTAAATCCTTTCCAATAAAGATCTGTAAAGCTTATTTGGATTTTACAAAATTAACTTTAAAATACAGTCTCCTGAAAAAGGGACGTTTCTTTTTTTTTTGTGCTGAGTATATTTATAATATAAATATATCCCAAAAGTATTTCTAAATTCTTTAGAATTATCGCTTTAGCAATATCAGACTCGCAGCTAGGGAATATTAGAAGAGGTACTTTCCCTTTATCTTTCATCTTTACTCGTCTGTCTGCTCTTCTTAGCCAGCCATCATGAACTGGAATAACATTAAAGCTAATGGAAGCTGGGATGCTTTGATACGCTCTCTTACTTCCACCATGCATGGATTAGGATTTCTGGAGAACAAAATGAGAAAATAAAGTGCTCTTGAAGCACAATACAGCAGAAATGCACACACACACACACACACACACACACACACACACACACACACACACACACACACACACACACAGAGAGAGAGAGAGAGAGTATTGAATCTCTCTTTAACAGTCCTGTTTCTTTGGGTCATTGCTATTGACAGTGTGTTGTGTTTGTGTACATTTACCTAACAGCCGTATCTGTGTATATACTGTGTGTGTGTGTGTGTGTGTGTGTGTGTGCTTTTGTGCAATTATGAGCATCTGTTGTGTGTTCTACCTTTTAGTACAGTATGTAATATTCATAGCTGCCAGCAAGCATTAAGCTTGTGTGTGTGTGTGTGTGTGTGTGTGTGTGTGTGTGAGGCCTAGGCTTAAAAACAGGAACAGAACAACTTTTACTCCACTAACCTTGCTCTGTACACCAAACACACAGAACAGCACTGTCAGTAAACTGCAGTGTGTTAGTAAAATACTGGAAATAAATAGAAACCAGAATAGAGCAAATCAGTTTTTTAATCAGAAGTTATTAGCAGTGTTGGGCTCAAGACCACTTTAACCAAGACTAAGTCAAGACCAAGACCATAGCCAATGGAGTCCAAGTCAAGACAGAGATCAGACACTCAGATGTGTTCATGTGCTGGTTGTCGTATCTTCCTAAATTCAAGAGTTTCTTTCTCTTGAATTAATAAAAAGAACTCATCTACTTTTGTGTTATCATACTGTACAAATAAGTAGACAAATCATACATAGGATAGGTTAAGCATAGACCATTCTTCTAGCACACACTGCAGTGTAGTCTTATTTTTCATTGCTTATATCGGTGGTTTTCAAAGTGGGGGCCACGGCCCCCTTGGGGGTCGCCAGGGGGCGCCCAGGGGGCCTCAACAATTTGGTGTGAAATATAGATAAATACATGATTTTCTCTTTCTCGCTCTCAGACAACCACACACACACATACACACACACACAATCAATTCCTAATGTAATGTAATATAAAAATGTAAGATGTAATTATTAATAAAAAAAAAAGGGGGATATATTCAGAAGTCTGTATTTTTAATGTGTTTTAAAGACATCGTGCAAAAGGGGGGCCTCGGTCAAATGTTAATGCCATTTGTGGGGCCTTGCCCTGGAAAAGTTTGGGAACCCCTGACTTATATCATGCTATCATGTCTTTCAGATGAGACGTTAAACCGAGGTTCTGACTCCCTGTGGTCATTAAAAATCCCAGGACACTTATCGTAAGAGAGTAGGGGTATAACCCAGGTGTCCTGGTGAAATTCTCCCATTGGCCTTTCTCTATCATCATAATCCCCAATCCCTGAATAAGCTACATCACTCTTCTCTCCTCTCCACTAATAGCTGGTGTGTGGTGGGCGTTCTGGAGCACTATGGCTGCCGTCGCGTCGTCCAAGTGGATGCTACACACTAGCAATGGTTGAGGAGATCCCCCCCCCCCATACTATGTATAGCCTTTGAGTGTCTAGAAAAGCACTACATAAATGTAAGGAATTATTATTATTATTATAGCTTTGGGGGGTTATGGAGCATGTGTGAAGTAAACGAAATGACACAGAGTTTGTTGTTTTTTGGACTTATACATTCTTCTGAGACCGAATCTGCTGTGCATTACAAGTACTTGTGCGATATTATTTTGAGGAAGATTTTGAATTACTTGAAATGTATAAGCACTATATACTGTAACTCTACATGCAGAGATACACATTTACATTTTGTACTGTAACAGTAGCGTTACAAAAGTACTTGTTCATGGAAATGATGTTCTGGACTCAGGGGTGTTGAAAAAAATCATTTCGAGACAAGACCGAGTAAAGTTTCACCCGAGTTTGTGACGACCGGGATTATCTCAAGATCAAAACTGGTCTCAACTACCACAGCACTGCTTATTAGTATACAAATGCTCAGGACACACAGCCCTGACTGAAGTTTCACATAAATCAGAGAATGGAAAATGATCTGCACTTAGATGGCTTTTTTTTAACTTTAGCCCTTCTACAAAGCGCTTTGGTTCTCATTCACCCCTTCACACACTCACACACCAATGGTAGCAGAGCTGCCATGCAAGGCGCTAACTTGCCATCGGGAGCAACTTGGGGTTCAGTGTCCTGCCCAAGGACACTTCGGCATGTGTAGTCCTCCAACGCTACGATTAGTGTACAACCCACTCTACCACCTGAGCCACAGTCGCCCATGTTTACCATAGTAGGAATAAGAATACTTCCCGAAAGCTTTTCTCTTTCTAAAATACACACACATACAAACTCAGTCATCATTTATGGGCAGCAGCTCACACTGGAAGATGCTCTTTTATTTATGAAAGTTCTGCAGCAGTGCCGGACTTTGAAGATACTGTGCAGTAAAATCGTTCCGTTACGATGCACCTCACACCTGCAGTTTCATATCAATTAACACAGCTAGCATCATTGGCAAAGTTACACACAGTTAAGAAAAACAGCTACTTGTTTAAGATTTTCCTCCAACATATACAATACATTATTAGCGAGATGTCTTGGGTCAGGTGACTCTCTGCTCATTGTGATTTGAGTCACAGCATTCTGTAAACCCAAAATCCAGAACCCAGACGTTTTTTTCTTTCTTCTTTCTTTTGACACACAAACCTAGGTGAATCAAAACAACAACAGAGCAATACAAAGAGAAGTATATTGTTCTTTGACTGATCAAGCAGTTAATTCAGTAATTGATTGCGTTGAGGAATTTTAACATGCTTGATTACAGCCATTACAAATAATTACATCACCGACTGCAGTAGTCTAAAAGCACTGTGAAATGAAAACGCAGTAAGCAGGTGCGAGTTCCAGCGTCAAGCCGAATGCTGAGCGAAAACAAACCTGTAAAAATTCAATTAAAAATCACGAACATTAGTTAAGTTCTGAAAATAACCAAAGCAGACTTGAAAAGGCAAAGTGTGTTTCTCTTTCTCGCATATGCATTTGAGGGAGAATCACACAAAAATAAAAGTAGGATGTGTGAGCAACAAAATATGGAGACTTTGGAAGTGTGGCTGATAATGTATTATATTCAGTGTGCTCAAAGTTCACCAAGTTTTCTCAGCACAGGTTGATTGTTTATGTCTGAGAATTAGTGTTTGAGTATTTTGCTTGCATTTGTTTACTTATGATGACATGGATCAACAGGCAGTGTGCATATTAATTACATTACCGGTGCATGAGAAATATCTTGCTGAAAATAATAAGGAAGGGATATTTGAATTGTATTTTTTTTATTTCTTTTTAATGGAACTGTGCAACGGCTGTACTGAGGAGACCAGGCTTTGTCTTTGAGGTAAAGATAACACAAAAGCTTTCTTGACAGTGATGTTAAAGTGGTGCACATAACATTTTTATTACTGCCAGAGAATGAACAAGAACAAATCAGAACGTGCAACAGAGCAAATAGATGCAAAGATGCTGTTGATGAGGTCAGGAGCAAGGAAACCCAAAAGCACTGAGCTCGGGTCCTTGGGGATTCATAGATGGAACCAATTTAGAATGACCTTTATGTTATTACAGTATATACCAATGTTGGTTGGTAATCATTTGTTATTAGCCAGATAGATGTGTAGGATGGAAGAAGGCTCGTTTTATTTTTCCACCGTCACAATTCATTAATGAAAATACTTTGTTAAAAATATGAATGAAACAAAATAATAACTTATAAAAGTGTTTAGGATGACAGATTCTGGCAAAAATTTATAAAATGTTAATATTTGGATCTTATATCCTTTGAGCCAGTTTGTAAGCTGTGTTGAAATAGTCACGAAATAGTGCCATTATAAGCCCACAGCTAGGTTTCAGCCCAAAACCATACATGTGATGACACCAAATCATCTCTGATCTCTCAAACATGGTTATGTAAATGGCTATTTGCCAAATCGTTTGACTTAGAGAGCTCACTCCATTTCATCAGAGAGGCTACTGGTGGCCCTTTAGAGGCTCTCGTTCCTGAACAACTCCATTTTCACCACAATGAGAACACTTCAAATAAGCATTTTAAAGGAAACGCTCTCCTCATAAAAAACATGATTGATTCTGTTTCAGTAAGTTTTCTGCTTCATGAAGTTTTATTGACTGGAAATGCAGGTCATCTGCGCATGTTATTATGAATGAAGTGTATGGATTATAAAGGAATACTTTTGGACCATTTCGAATGTTATTGATAATTGGCCACCTGCTATCAGAGTAATGGGGCTAGGTATGCGACAGAGAAATATTGCGATAAACCTGTGGTATGGTGAAGCTTGTGGATGCTCAGTTTCTTGCAGCCTAACCTGTTAAACTGCTTAGTGGTAAAATCATTTTTCACATTGCTGGATTTTCCCTGAACAGAGAATCACGTTTATTAAAGGTAAGGGATATTCAGTGAATATTGTCACTAGTCCAATCTCAATTTGTCAGTGTCAGTTATATACAGTTGGGATTAAAGTATGTGTTCATCTAATTTATTTTTTGGCCACTGGAGTCAAGGCTATCAATCCAGAGTGATGTGCTCTTGACTCTGGGGGATCCCTTGTCTGTTTTGAAATTCATAATGAAATGTATAGTGTAAGGTTGATTACTCGCTGCCTGGGACAACACTCGCCACCCAGAGGACAGAATCGCAGGGACACAGTAGACATTTTCACAAAGAGTGAGAGAGATAAAGAGAGAGAGAGAGCGAGAGAGATTAGCATTGGATGTGAAGTTGTATAGAGAAATGACATCTCAGAGGTGTTGGCACAGAAGCTTATAAAGACATTACAGCAGCATACAGGTCACATGCACAAACAGCATAAATCCCCAAGACATACAGTCAGGGAAATAAGTATTGGATGTGTCAAAATTTTTTCCAGAAAATATACTTCCAATGAGGTTATATACATGAAATTTTCACCAGACATCAGTATTAACTCACGAAGTCCAGACATATAAAGAATTCACAACAATAGAGTCCATAAATATATTTATGTGTGATAAAGTGGAATGACACAGGAAAAAAGTATTGAACACGCTAAGAAAAAGCAGTTCTCCAAGGCAAGGTAAGACAAGGAACCAGCTGAAATCCATAAGTAATTATACCCCCTATCTGTGCAAATTAATATCAGCTGGGTTAGTAAATTGATGGTCTATAAAAAGGCTTTTCGTTACCAAGGTGTCACACAAGAAATATCTCATGATGGGTAAAAGAAAAGCGCTCTCCCAAGACCTTCGCAACCTTATTGTTGCAAAACATATTGATGGAATTGGATACAGACGTATTTCAATACTTCTGAATCTTCCAGTAAGCACCATTGGGGCCATTATCCGCAAGTGGAAGCAACATCACTCCATCATCAACCGGCCACGCACAGGAGCTCCTCACAAGATTTCTGACCAGGGAATCAGAAGAATAGTCAGAAGAGTAGCCCAAGAACCAAGGACCACTCGGAAAGAGCTCCAGAAACACTTGGATGCAGCAGGTACCATCGTCGCAGAGAAAACAATAGACAATGCACTCCACTGCTCACGCTCACCCAGCAAGACTCCATTACTAAAGAAAAGGCATGTCAAAGTGCTTTTAAAGTTTGCTACAACTCATTTGGACAAGCCTATGAAATACTGATAGAGTGTAGTCTGGTCAGACGAGAGCAAAATTTAACTTTTTGGCTGTTATACTACACACCATGTTTGGAGAAGAAATGGCACTGCACATCGCTCTAAAAACACTATACCAACAGTGAAGTTTGTTCATAAAGGAAGTGTCTTGAAGAATGTCATTACAAACAAAGGCTTCTCCTCTAAGTATTAAATCAATTTCAGTTAGCGTGTTCAATGCCTTTTTCCTGTGTCATTCTTCTTTATTATACATAAATTTATTTATGGACTTTAATGTTGTGAATTATTTATATTTGTGGAATTCTTGAGTCAATACTGATGTCTGGTGAAAATTTCATGTGAATAGCCTCATTGGAAACATATTTACTGAAAAAAATGTTGACGCGTCCAATACTTATTTCCCCCACTGTACACATGTAATGTGCTCCACAATATTCTCTGTCTGAGATTTTTCCTTTCCTCCACAGGTATGAACAAATCGTTCTTATGCATACAGCTGACTGACATTTAACACTGCATGCAGTGATGTTTAGGATGAGCTTTAATGCTGTGGGATAACTAAATTAAGGAAAGCATGTGGCTAGTAGGGGTCCACTCACTGGTCCAACGGCATCCAATGACATGGTAGAAGGATTCCTGCATGTTTCTGTATTTTCGAAGCGATGTGAATACATTTAGATTAATACATTTGTTATTCCAATTCTGTTTGACTCTCTCTTAAATTAAGTCTGACTCCAATTGTAAAAACCTCAATGTTGTTACAATATTTCCTAGTTATTTGTAGATCACAGATCTGCAAATACTTTTGATCTTTTACATTTGATTCTTTCTAGTTTATTCTATACTTTAAATTGTGTTCATTCATTCGGATTCCATGTCGCTCAGCGTCTCGCACCGGTCGTGTACGCGGATCTCACGGTCACAAACTCGCCAGTCTTGGTCAATATCCAGAGGTAATTGACTAATACTATTTAGATGGCCGCCCATGCTTGCCTTTTTATCTAAAAAGTACTTTGTTTAGTCCCCTTAGATAGTAACACTTAGTTATAGTAACATTATTTCTAGTTAGAGGTCCTGACCACTAAAATCTTAGCTAAGTTATATTATATTACCATGCCATAGTTTCCTATGTACACGTAACTAGAAAAATATTACAATAACCAGAGATTTAGACTTCCCCCTATTTAGATCAACTTTATGTTGTCCTAAACAGAAATTCCATATCGAGCCTATATACTGTCAATACACTTAACTAAAGCCAAGTTGTTAGCCTGGACTCTAAAATCTCAGTTGGCGTGCCCCAATGCTCCACCTTAAACCTGGATTTTAGCCTGTACTAACCTGGTCGCAGATTTGCGGTAACAAGGACTTAACGTAATCTACTAGAGACAATAATTTCAGAATAAGTCAGAATATAATCAAGTCTAATCATTTATTTAACCAGGTATGAACACATCCAAATCCAATAATACTAATAATAATAAGAAGAAAGAATTACATTCAGCATTATTCACTATTACCAATCAAATTCAAGACATAATAATACAACATAAGAAAGTCAAAACTTACATACCTGGTAGAGAAAAACTACACACAGCGATCGTGCGGGAGATCTGTCTACAGAGTCCCTGAATCTTTGGACAGCTCTCCCCTAAATATGCTCCCAGATGCTCTGTGGGTCCACCAAATGGTGCTGTTTGTGCTTTGATGTCTGTGGAAGGATGTACCTTATTTACATATAGGAGGTAGGGTATGCCTTTAATGACATGCAATATTTTTCTCTAGATCTCGATAGTGATTTGAACTGCTGTTGAGGGAATGAGTCCATATTTTCCAAACGCACTGAAACCTTTTGACTGATAGAAAAGATGTATAGTCAACATCTTAATCACATTAAGACATGTTATGTAATGCATATAGACCTTGGGTGTGTTTATGGTGATCCCGACACAGAGAAAGAGAAGGGTGTGGGGAGAGAGGAGGAAGGAAACAATGTAGTGAGGATCTTCCAGGATGTTAATTCTGTGGGAGAGAGTTCAAGTGTTAATTCCTGTGAGAGTACTTTTTCATCAGAGAGCAGTTCTCTCCAGGTTCAGTCATCTTGGCACCAGCCTTACAGGCGCAACAGAAAAGCGTTTGCCCTATCATACAGAGCTCGCGAGTTCAAATCCTGATGATGCCAGGAGTCTAAGAGAGCAATATAGTCTATGCTGTCAGTTAGGCAGAGGTGCCATACACTGTCTCCCCTATCAATCATAGCAACACTAGCCAATCATGGGTGTCGATGAACTCATGCATGCAGAAGTGTATAGCGTTTTCCTCTGTGTGTGTTACTCCTCCCCCCCGAAAGAGCTGAATCATATTTAATGATAACTTACCGAGCCATGTGTCCATCTCCCAACACACCACATATGTATTTCATGCTAACACTGAGGTAGAGCTGAGGAACGCTCACAAGTCATGTCTCCATCAAGGACTCATATTGGTGCTGTTGTTATGTGTATAGAATAATACAAAACTCAAGCGGTGTCAAGATTCTTCAAGGATTTATTTATCATGCATCTGTCTTTTGCTCAGTCTTTTATTGTGGCTCAGCACACTAATCAGTGCATCAGCACCTGTCTCCTTCACTCACTGACTTTTCCACGAGAGTGGATTTGGCAGCTCTCTGTTCTCTGTCTCGCTCTCTTCCCTTTCGCATGTCTCTTTAGCAGACAGGTGCTGTGCTGACATCCTGTCTGTGCTGCTTGCCCTCTGACATCGTCATTTCACTGCAAATCTCATGTCCCTTCATAGCTGATCAGCCTGCTCTATATCGCCATCAACTCCTGAAATGGGTTGCCATATATATCAATATTTGTGCCGAACACAAAGCAATAAATTCCCATTGGGTGAAAATACAGTTCTATGTCTGTAGAATAAATTAAGGCTTAAATAGAAGAAGGGAAGAAGGGAAGCTATGTGTTGGTAAGACACGCAGAGGTTTCAGGCTATGCTTTGATTTTGCTTGGTTTGAACACAGTAAGCCAGCTGTTTTATTGTTCCGGGCTTGATTCATGGCTTTTGTTCTTCTTCAGCGACGCCTGTCTTCACCAGTGCTGCCTGATTTCATTCTGCACTGCTGCATCCTGTGTTGTTTGTTTAAAGGAAACTTCTGGGGAAGGCTTCGAGGTGCATTTGTGCAGCTTGTAGCTTATTTATTTATGATATTTCAGTGTGTAATAAATATTTGGGACAAAAAAAGGCCAGTACGTAAAATTGACATTCCTATGCTACAATGCGTTCACACTCGCAAGTAATAAAGCGACAGGAGATCCTTGGTTGTAGCAACAGTGGCATGTGACCTCTCACGTCCAGGGTTAGGGGTTCGATCCTGCCTCCACCCTGTATGCATGGGGTTTGTATGTTTTCCCCGTGCTACAGGGTTTCTTCTGTGTACTCCAGTCCAAAGACATGCGTTGTAGGCTGATTGGCATTTCCAGATCGTCCATATTGTGTGTGCAATTGTGCCCTGTGATGGGTTGGCACCTCATCCAGGGTGTCCCCCACCTTGTGCCATGAGTTCCCTGGGATAATCTCCAGGCTCCATGTGACCCTGTGTAGGATAAACAATACAGAAAATGGATGGTTGGAGGGATAATAATAGTCTGCATTCAACCACATCTGGGGAGGTCTTGGTAACAAGTTCAAAAAGTACATCGATTTTTTTTGAAGAAAGTTCGCCGTATTCTGATTTGCTTTACACAGACGCTTAACATCGATTCGTGGGAGGCCCATTTAGATTTGTCATTTTTTATTGATTTTTAAGACAAGTGTTTTACAGATGTGTCTAGACCACCACATTTAAACACAAGCACTGTAAGCCAGAAGATAATCATGGAATTGAAAAACGTGGGCCGATTCAAATAAACATCTATCCGTATATTATAAATAGCACTCGATACAGCATTTTTTGCTTCATGAATTATGAATTAGAAGTATCCAAGCATAATATTTTGTCCTGACAGCAGCAGAATCCATAATCTCGGACAGGAGTGAAAAGACAAATGTGACTGAACCAGAGAATAATTAAGAATTATGCTTAATTTCTGTGTGTGTGTGTGTGTGTGTGTGTGTGTATGACACACAACTTAATGTAACTTAATGTGTAAGTGGAGTTGCTCATTTTTTTTGTAATAATCACCATGCCATATAAAAATCAGTTTTATAAATCTAAATAAGTGTTATCTCCAGTTAAGATGCCGTCTTCTCCAATCTGATCCTGTGCATCATGCGTAAAAAAAAAAAAAAAAAAAAGTGCTGGCCTCTACAGGGACGTTTGGAATGGAATTCCTTTTTTTCATGTTGTCAGTGTGATATATTGTGGCTACCATAAATTGTCACACAGTGGTGTTAGCATTAATACTACTACTAATACTATTCCTCACTCAAGTCGATATTGTGCAAGAATAATGAGCGTTAAATGTTAAAATGGAGAGCAGGGTGGATAGCAATGGTGTCTCATGTCTGTCAGAAAGACAGCTGGCTGGTAGAGAGGTTTTAATTCTGCCAGAATATAGACCAAGAAAAGCAGGACAAAGTGAAAAGAGGAATGCTTTTTCATTGTTATAATCCACTTTTAATATTTGCATCATAAAACCTGTTTTTGCCAAATAAACATGCTGTTTTTTGGCATGCTTAAGAATTCTTACAGCCATTGATGACTCTACAGCTTTCATCATACTGGAAAGCACTCATAGAGAATAGCTTCTAAAGCACGGAGGACAACAAATTCCCATAATCCTTTTCTGTCTCTGTCACAGATAGCAACTTTGTGCTGGGGAATGCCCAGGTACAGTCCCTCTACCCCATCGTGTACTGCTCGGACGGGTTCTGCGAGCTGACAGGCTACGCTCGCGCTGAGCTGATGCAGAAGAGTTGTGCGTGCAACTTTCTGTATGGGCCAGAGACAAGCGACAGGCTGACGGCGCAAATCCAGAGTGCTCTGGATGACCGGCGGGAATTCAAGACTGAACTGGTTTTCTACAAGAAAGGAGGTGAGAGAGAGAATGAGTGTGACAGAGTACTGTACAGTACATAAACTGCTAAGCAAAAAAAAAAAAATTAAATGGAAATGGATTTTCCTTGTGTGTGAAAACCTGTATGTACAAATGCCTATTTTAGTCCTAAGCTCATGACATCCCCAAGTGGGTGCCAACAGTTCAATGGCTCCCTTTCTTTAGAGAACATATTTATCTCCTCAGATTGCTTTTATTGTTGCTATCAGTGTAATAACTGGCCTTGGATGCACCTGGGCACCGAAGATAAAAACACTATGAGAAAACAGTGTCCTCACTGTGCCTAACCTTTCAGGATTTTCTGGTAATAATACCTTAGTAGTATTGCGAACACCAGCTGAAGGCTTAAAAATGCTTCACAGCAGGATTCCCTCTGCTCCTTTTCTCATATTATAGCAGATTATACAGATTGTAATATGAGAGTTATCCACATATTTACCTACTGCTCGGTGCAAAACATGGTACTAAACTGAGTGCTCTGTGATCAGAGAGATTGCAAGGAAATATAGGAATAGACGTGACAGAGGTTTATTATAGGAATAGATCAAAGGACCTGTGTAGCATTTTGTGCTATATACATATAGATAAAACCCAATTAAACAAATGAGACAAAAATATTATACTTGGTCATTTAATTTTTGAGGAAAATGATCCAATATTTCATATCTGTGAATGGCAAACGTATGTGAACCTTTGCTTTCAGTATCTGGTGTGACTCCTTAAACTAAACGTTTGTGGTAACTGTTGATCAGTCCTGAACATTGGCTTGGAGGAATTTTAGCCCGTTCTTCAGTACAGAACAGCTTCAACTCTGGGATGTTGGTGGGTTTCCTCACATGAACTGCTTGCTTCCGGTCCTTCCACAGCATTTATATTGGATTAAGGTCAGGACTTTGACTTGGAAAATCTCAAATCTCTTGGTTCGTCCCATGATACACTTCCACAAACATGAGTTGTGAAGATCAGACTTTGATAGATCCCTGTTCTTTAAATAAAACTAATTGCTCAGTCACACCTGATTGTCATCCCACTGATTGAAATCACTCGACTCTAATTTCACCTTCACGTTACCTGCTAATTCTAAAGGTTCACATACTTTTGCCACTCACAGATATGTAACATTGGCTCATTCTCAATAAATAAATGAGCAAGTATAATATTTTTGTCTCATTTGTTTAATTGGGTTCTCTTTATCTGAGGATGTTTTAGGTCATATTTATGTAGAAATATTCAAAATTCGAAATTCACAAACATTCAAGCACCACTGTAATGATTTCATGTTTATGAGAAAAGTATTACCAGTATACTATATACAGTATATGATATGCTTATAGTTTGTTATATTTAGGTTCTGGGGCACTGGTGGCTCTGTGATTAAGGTTCTGTACTAGAGACTAGAACACTGAAATGTATTAACTAAGGATGGGCTGATTCCAGTTTTTCCATTTTAAATCTCATACTAATATCAAAGCTCTGAGTATTAGCTACTACCTAATATTGATCTTTTTTTAAATGCATGACAGTGGCGTAGTTTAAGATGTTTAAGTCGTGATCTACGTGCACTAGGGATTTGAGCCGCTCAAGTGAAAATTCCGAGTGAGAAAATGAGCTAGTACTCATTTCTCAGGAGGTTCTGCTCTCACAATTATTTTATATACGTGTCAAATTCAAGGCTCCACAGATTACTATTACAGCACGCTACCTCATTTCATTTGGTCCAGGCAAATTTGCAGTAATTCATATTGAAATAGCTCTCAGTACCTACTACTCAGCATTTCTGCAGCATTTATAGCAACTACACGTGTTCCGCATGTGATATTGTAACTTTCTGCATCTATAAACAATCAGAAACAAGTTGGCTGTTGGCATTTGGTGTGACTCAATGGTTGACTGCAAATGCTGAAACATACAGTCATGTGAAAAAATAAGTACACCCCATGGAAATTGTTGGCTTTTTTGACATATCTGGACAAGCAAACATTTAATTATCTTTGACACAGTGCCTATTAATGATGTTAATATACTTGAACAAAACCATAAAGAAAATGAGCTTTTTCAATCATTTATTCAACAGAAATATCAATAGATGTGATTCTTCTGTGGAAAAAGCAAGTACACCCTTGGCCTCAGAAACTAGTATTGCCTCCTTTAGCAGAAATGACTTCTTGTAGATGTTTTGCATAATTCTCCACCAGTCTTGCTGGAATTTTTGACCACTCTTCCATGCAATATTCTTTCAGTTTCAAGATGTTTGAGGGTTTTGAATGAATGAATCAATGAATGGAAGCTGTCCAGTCCCTGAGGCAGTGAAACAACCCCAATCCATAACATTTCCACCACCGTGCTTCACAGTTGGTATGAGGTGCTTCTCCTGAAAAGCTGTCTTTGATCTGTGCCAAACATGTCTGCTGTTACTGTGGCCAAACAACTATATCTTTGATTCGTCTGTCCAGAACACATTATTCCAAAAGGCCTGGTATTTGCCTATATGCTCATTGGCAAACTGTAGTCTTGCTTTAATGTTCTTTTTAGACAGCAAAGGCTTTTCCTGGCACGTCTCCCGTGCAGGTCAAATTTGTGCAATCTCTTTCTGATTGTAGAAGCATGCACTCTGACAACAGTTGTAAGACTTACTAGCATGATGAAATTTTGGGTCTTCTTGGAGAATTGTTTTTGCATCAGACGGTTTGCTCTTGGGCTGAATTTACTGGGATAGCCAGTCCTGGACTAATTGGCAGTTGTTTGAAATCTGAGCCATTTGTAGATTATTTTCCTTATAGTGGAAAACAATACCCCCAATACCTGGAGAATACTGGGAGCACTGTGAGGATGATGTTTTTTGATTTTTCCAGTGCTTTCAATACAATTCAGCCATCACTGCTTAGGGGGAAGCTTTTGAGAGCTGGAGTTGATCGCCACCTGTCTGCATGGATCACTAACTATCTCACTGACAGACCACAGTATGTGAGGCTCCAGGACTGTATGTCTGATGTGGTGGTCAGCAGCACGGGAGCACCGCAGGGTACAGTACTCGCTCCATTTCTCTTCACCCTGTACACAGCAGACTTCAGATTGAGAGGGTGGAGACATATAAATTCCTGGGTGTTCACCTCAACAACAAACTGGACTGGTCCACAAACTCAGATGTCCTGTAGAAAAAGGGCCAAAGTCGTCTCCACCTGCTGAGGAGACTGAGGTCTTTTGGTGTGTGCAGGACCCTGCTTAAAACTTTCTATGACACTATGGTAGCATCTGCTATCTTCTATGCGGTAGTTTGCTGGGGAGTTGGGTGCACAGAGAGGGACAGGAAACGCCTCAACAAACTGGTCAAGAGGGCTAGCTCTGTCCTGGTCTACCCTCTGGATAGCTTAGAGGTGGTGGGGGAGAGGAGGATGTTAGCTAAGATGGCGTCTATCAGGAGCAATTCCTCTCACCCCTTGTATGAGGTTCTGGGGTCCCTGAGCAGCTCCTTCAGCAACAGACTGCTGCACCCTCAGTGCAAGAAAGAGCGCTACCGCAGGTCGTTCATCCCTACAGCAGTCAGACTCTTTAATGCAACAACAACATAATGTAGCACTGCTAACAGTTTTTTTTTTGCATCAGCAACCCACTCATTATTATTTGTTGTTGTTCTGCCCTCTATTAATAACCCATTTATCCACTCATGTATATAAACAAGGTGTTACACATCTGCACATATTCAAATTATACACATACATTGAGGTGTCCATAGTGTACATTTTACCATTAGTATTATTTTTTTACTAATTTAATTCTTATTTTTCTATTCCTATTGTATATATATATTTTAAGATACTTTATTTCAATTGTATTCCTATTTAATGTGTATTCTTTCCTATCTGCTTTTTGTGTAATTGAGCTGCTGTAACGAGGGAATTTCCCCACTATGTGATCAATAAAGGTTTTCTTATCTTATCTTATCTTAATACAATCCGTACGCATCAGTCATGCATTTAGCGTTTGTATCCAACTTTGTACGTTGCAAAAAGTTTGTATCCTGTATATACATTTACGCATAAGAAGACTAACTAAAGTAAACCTTTATTGATTGGCTTTAAATCGTATATATCAAGATGAGTTAAAGCAATTTTATATATGGACTGCTTGTGTATTTTTAATAACACACAAATTTAATGAAACTTTTGTGACACCCAATCATTTCCTATTAATGACACTGACTAGAATAATAGTAAATATGAAAAAAAGAAAGAAAGGAAACCAACATAAATACTTAAATTAAGACAAGTAAGACCAGTCTTTCATTTAAGAATGCTGCTGTATAAAAGGAGGAGGGGCTCAGGCAGTGTATAAGTTGCCACCATGTGTAACTACTAGACCCAGCACTAATTGACCGATAAGTGACTGATCTTAGTGTGTCTCAAACTGCAATGTGTTGAATGAATGAGTCTTTATTGATCACATATACATTACAGCACAGTGAAATTCTTTTCTTCACATACCCCAGCATGTCAGGAAGTTGGGGTCAGAGCGCACGGTCAGCCATGATACAGCGCCCCTGGAGCAGAGAGGGATAAGGGCCTTGCTCAAGGGCCAAACAGTGGCAGCTTTTAAGTGCTGGGGCTTGAACCTCGACCCTATGATCAGTAACCCAGATCCTTAAATGCCAAGCCACCACTGCCCACTGTATACTCCCTAGTGTGCTGTGGATCATTCACTTCCTGCAGACACATGCCCTTCTGCTTTTTTAAGAGCGATATCAGGCTGAGAGTTGATGAGACACTTACAGTTTACCCTGTTTGTTTGAATCACCTGGGTTCAGTCGATTTACAAGTATATTTTTTACTCCATTTTCACATCAAGCCATTTTCTTTTCACTTCACTTAATTCACATCTAATTCACATTGTCCGTAATCTGGTTTCAGATTTTGACCATTCACGCAGTGTTACACTGTTAAATATATTTTTTTTTTCTGGAGATCATTCCAGAGTTTGGATCCCGACAACCATCCGTGGCCAGGAGATCAAGGCCCTGTTTACACTAGTGTGTTTTCGTTTTAAAGCGGTGTTTTAAAACGAAAACGATCCTCGTCCACACTGGCGTTTCCGCTGTGTTTCAGAAACGATCTCCGTCCACACTACACGACCGAATATGCATGTCACATGACCGTTCATGCACACCGGGCATGCGCATACAAGTCTAAACAGGAAGTTGGTTGCTAGTCCAAACCGGCGTTCCGGTTAGGGCTTACGCTACTCGAAATGAGATTTGTTGCCGATTTGCTCTAATCACAGCTTGCCTCTTGCGCATGTAAGCAGCTGCAGTATTATAAAATACAGAGCAAAGCTTGCAGTTCAGTGTCCGTGTTGTTGTGTATACGATCAAGGTAGCGAAATGGTCATATAGGGGCTTGAAGAATCAGGGAAGGATACGCAATGATCCAGACGACCCAATCAGGGTGCAAATGTGGGCAGCCACGCCTTCATTTTCAAAAGTCTCAGTTTTTCGAGGGTGGAAAACGCTGGAGTAGTGTAGACGACAGGTGTAACCGTAGCAAAAGTTATGTGTTTTAAAACGAAAACACACTGTGGTAAACAGGGCCCAAGAGAACAAAATTGGGTGGGAGGGGTGCCATACTCTCTCCCCTATCAATCAAATCTCCCCTAGCGCATTCTTCCAAGCATGTTATGCCACTCAGTAATGTAGCAAAGCAGCAGCTGGAAAAGATGCGGTTTGCTGGCTTCACACGTTTTGGAGGAAGCACGTGATAGCCTTCACCCTGCCTGGTTGTAGCTGTCCTATGATGGGTGGGAATTGGCCAAGACTAACTTATAAAGAATTAAATAAATATATCAACAAACAAATTATGAGAACTGATCAATGAGGCCCATTGTGCATACAAACTGCTAAACTAATTTTCCATAGCTCACCAGTATTAATCTAATATAGTCTCTGTCGCTCTGTCTACATCTGTCTCGTCAGCGAGTGTGCACGTTCTCACAAATCTCTTTCACACACTACCTCAACAACGATGCATCAATGGTGTGATTTGTAGCTCACCTCATCTCTCTCATGTTAGTGGGGTTAGATGTGAAAGGAATAGTAGTTCATAGATGCACGTAGATGACACTCTGGATTGCCCTTCGTTCAGACATACGGATTTGAAATGATCCAATATTACATATCTGTGAGTGGCAAAAGTATGTGAACCTCTAGGATTAGCCAAACTGAGGCAGAATCCCATACAGTTATAAGTGTGACAGCAAGATTTGAGGTCACGACCGTCCACTCCTTAGCACTGAATGCTAACTACTGAGCTAAGACTGCATTTATGTCATTAACTTGTATTGTGTTCATTTGGGTTTATCTGGATATGATGGGTATTGGCAGTACTTCTATAACAGTAGCAGATTGGACGAGTAGGCGATTATGAGCAGGCCTGGTGTGACGTTTCTCTGGAGGGAAAGTATTGGTTCAATAACAGCAGTGAACCTTAGCTAGCTAACTGCTAGTTTGTTGTTTGTGAGAGACATTATGCCAACAATTATTTGCAGTTTTCTTAGCTTATTAAATAGAATATTATGATTTATTTAGCTAGTTTGTAATACTTGAAACAGTCCTTGACTTGGATGTTCTGAGACAGTAATAATAATTAGTTGAGTCTTCCAGAAATATATAATCCTCTCCACATACCTGCGTTTTCTATTGGCCAAACATCCAAGACTGGCAGATTTGTAGGGTTAAAGTTCCTCTAGATGAACTCAGCATGAAGATGTGAAATTATACACTGCATCCCCAAAAGACCCCATTTTGAGCATGAAATCTTCTTAGATTCAAGTGAATGGTCAGATTTGAGTCATGTCCGGTGTGACTGCAGCTTTACCTTACTAAATAATGCAGTTTTGGTAGCATTTTACTTAGGGCCTTTATAACACAATAATAAGCGATGCATAAACCTTTAATAAAGGAATGCTGGAGAATTGATGTTAAAACTAGTTAGGTTTCATGTGACTTTGCCTTAACATGAAACAGAGAAGAAAGAACAACTCTCAGTTATCATAATTGGTAGACTGTTCGAGACTGGAAGATTTTCACCAATCCGACTGAAATTATTCTGATTGTAGACTACGAATGTTGTTTATATAGGGAGTCCAAAGGTCTGAGGGCACTAGTGAAAATGTTTCTATTTTGCATTTTTTTTTCTGATTTAATACAAATGTTTTTATTACAGATTATATTATTGAGAACAACTTGAGTGAAAAGTAGACTCTTTTATTTATGTAAATACTACATGAATTTCAGAGTTTCTTAGTATTTGGTACGTCCCCTTTTTTGCGATAATGACAGTGTGCACTCAAGCTGGCAAGGACTCCACAAGTTTATGCAAAATCTTATGATCCATTCAAGATCAAATCCATCGGAGTGTTGTCTGAACACATGCATCAATAGAAGAGATTGAGCATGAGGAAAATAAGACATTTTGTACAAAGTGGTTAACATGATCAATATCACAAAATAGCAAACATTTAAACAGGGAGCTAGAAATAGTGCAGAATATTAAATATTCAAGATATTGAACATTTGCTTTCTTTGCTTTAAATGTTTCAAAATTCTAAAAACCTGTTTATTTCCATAAACATTTCCATATTGAAAAATTTATTAATTTTTCAGTATGGTCTCAGACATTTGGACCTCACTTTTTTTTAAACTGGACACTGTAGAGTAGACAATCCTCATTTATATACACGTTACTTGTAATCAAATTCAAAGTTTTACACTTGCGTAGAGCGAGGTTTTGTCTCAGCGTTGTCATAACAACGAGAAGCGTGTGAGACTGGTCTATGCGGTCAGCATTTTCATCTCTCTGCTTGTGTTGTTAACAGGTTTTACATTATTTCCGTCTCAGAAAAAACATCTTCCAAGTGTGATTATTAGACAGACAGCGAAAAGAAGAGCGTGTGATGGCTGTAAATTGCTCAGCATTTCATATTTAAAAAAACATCCAGGAACAAGTATGCTCTGGTTGTTGAACAGTAATGTCAAAATAAATGACAAATAACATGAAATGTCAGTTTTAAAACTTAATACAGTGGTGTTTGAAAGTTTGTAGAATTTTACGTTTACATTTATATTTATTCATTCAGCAGACGCTTTTATCCAAAGCGACTTAAATGTGGAAATACAAGCAAAGCGATATATCAAGCGGAGAAAAATACAAGTAGTTCTACCATACAAGATTTATAATTGACTATATATATATATATATATATATATATATATATATATATATATATATATATATATATATATCTTTTAATTGAGTTCTAGAAAAGCAAAGTGCACAGAATAGAGGTGTTTTTTTTAAAGGATAATGTGGGGTTGGTATTTTAGGGGTTAGTTACGTGCTCATGGAAGAGGTGGGTCTTTAGCTGTTTTTTGAAGATAGTGAGAGATTCTGTGGTCCGGATGGAGGTTGGAAGTTCATTCCACCACTGAGGGACAGTTAGTGTGAAGGTTCTGGAAAGGGACCTGGAGCCTGGAGTAGACACTACTAACCGTCGGTCATTAATCGATCGCAGATTGCGTGAGGGAACGTAAGCCTTCAGGAGAGTGTTGAGGTAGGACGGTGCTGTTCCAGACAGAATTTTCTAGATTTCGCTGCATAATATGAGCTAAAACATCATCAGATTTTCACACAAGTCCTAAAAGTAGACAAAGAGAGCCCAATTAAACAAATGAGACAAAAATATTATACTTGGTCATTTATTTTTTGAGGAAATTGATCCAATATTTCACATCTGTGAATGGCAAACGTATGTGAACCTTTGCTTTCAGTATCTGGTGTGACTCCATAAACTAAATGTTTGTGGTAACTGTTGATCAGTCCCGAACATTGACTTGGAGGAATTTTAGCCTATTCCTCAGTACAGAACAGCTTCAACTCTGGGATGTTGGTGGGTTTCCTCACATGATCCAATATTCATGATCCAATATTGCATATCTGTGTGTGGCAAAAGTATGTGAACCTCTAGGATTAACAGTTAATTTCAAGGTGAAATTAGAGTCAGGTGTTTTCAGTCAATCAGTGCGTTTACATGGACAACAATAATCCACTCTTAACCCGATTAAGACCATACTTTGATTAAGAAACTACCATGTAAACAGCCATTTTTAATTACCTTAATCTAATTAAGGTCATACTCGAAGTAAGCACTAATCGAATTAAGACAGGTGGAGTACTCCTGTTTTAGTCGCATTATGGACGTGTATTACAGACATGTAAACACCTTAAATTACATTATTAACGTTGTGTGAGAGTTTTCACCGCATTTTGCGACAGGACACGATCACACACAGCAGTTTTACGTTTTATGGCAAACAAGAGAGTTTGGCTGCGTCCCAAACCGCATACTTGCCTACTATAGGCCTGTAGTGGGGAAAAATACATGTATCTCTATATAGACGAAGTACGCGGTTGGACGCAGCCCACGGCTTCAAGCCTTGTCTATTAGCACATATAGCATGACAAATAATTAACTGCACTTAAAACGTTCGTAAAAAAATTTAATAAAAACACCCAAAACTGTATACAGTACCATAACGAAGACGAACTGTATGTTGATGAGTGAAATTCTGGAGGGACGTTGGACGGCGTGGCGCGGTGACATAATGACGTGGGCTGTTAATCTAATTATGTTCTATAATATGTAAAACGGGAACATGACAGGAGTATTCTAAAAGCGACTCATGTAAACACCTTAATCACATTATTATCTTACTCAGAGTAAGGTCAATAATTAGATTACTGCTGTCCATGCAAACGTATGGGATGACAATCAGGTGTTACTGAGCGATCTGTTTTATTTGAAGAACAGGAATCTATCAAAGTCTGATCTTCACAATACATGTTTGTGGAAGTATATCATGGCATGAACAAAGTAGATTTCTGAGAACCTCAGGAAAAGAGTTGTTAATACTCATCAGGCTGGAAAAGGTCACAAAACCATTTCTAAACATTTTGGACTCCACCAATCCACAGTCAGACAGATTGTGTATAAATGGAGGAAATTCAACACCAATGTTACCCTCCCCAGAAGTGGAGACCAACAAAGATCACTCCAAGAGCAAGATGTGTAATAGTACAGGGTAGTCCCATGTAATACCCTGCATTTTTTTTTTACTTTGTGTATGGTTTGCAACCTTGCATTTCTGGTAAATATTAACTGTTTAATTTTTCTGAGGCAAATATCACACCCATTACATTTAAAGCAATTAAAATGGGTTTGCATGAGCTGTATTTTTTTGTGTTGTTTTTTTTTTTTTTATTACAGGAGCTCATTGTGATCCAAACACGTATCTACAGAACACACAAATGTTTACATGGCTATCATTCTTCTAATTAATGTATTATTAAAAAAGTAATGGATTACTCACCTCGTTTAACCGGATAGAGATTACATTCAGACGCCCTCATTTGGATTACCTAATCTGATTGAGACGTTTACATGAACATTTTTTAAATATGTATTCTTAGCTATCAGTCAAATTATTAACAGATTATTCGGCTGCATGTAAAGGTAGCCACTGTTAGGTTTAGTTCTCCTTATCTTACATATTATTGATTTGTTTTTCCCAAAAGCACATTCATGACACTTTGGGAAAGTCGTAGCAGCAATACATATTGACTCACGTCTGTGCAATAAATGCAAATTTGATTATAAGTTCAAATAAGTCATTTTGCTGATATAAGGGCTTCACTAGCACACACACACACAAAAATGAAAGGACTCTTTATAAAAGGTTCAAAATGGCTGAAAACTGAAGAATCTTCACTAGTCTCTTTTGCACGTGAAGACAATGTAAGATTTCTTATCATATGTTTAGTCTTCTCACAGGTTTTAGCATAAGACAGCCTCCAATATTGCTTTATAAAATATTGACCTGATGCTCATAAATGTGTTATGACGTTAATGATAAAATAATGTACCTTGAAAATGTCTTTTACATTACGTGATATATTTGTGGGTCATTACCCAGCCCTAGAGTGTTCCGTGCCATTTTAAATCAAACTCTGCTACTCTTGTTTATTGATGTAGTTCATTTTCTAGAAAACGAAAACATTTTTATTGGTTTAAACAGCTCGGTTTTTGCACGCAGACAACTTGCTGTCATTGTATGTTGTTGTACATCATCGGTTGTATTATCGAAACGCTCAAAAGTTTCGATAATAAAAGTTTTCGAAAATGAAGTTGTTTTTTCTCTTTTTTTGTGTGTGAAAGCTGTGCATAATAAAAGTGATACACACAGAGTGAATTTTAGAGTGATTTGTCCCACCTGATATTCTCTAGCATAGTTATAACAGACATTTGATTTTCATCACCGTCTCTTAGAGCCCTGTTTGGAATATAGTTGTTTTTGTAAATCTCATCAGCAGCTCTTAGGTAAGCAGGTGAGACACATGGATCTGCACTACTGCATGGATTGTAACCGTCAAAATACCTCTTCTGTATTTATTTATTTTCAGTTTCACCCAAGGAAGGCATAGACGATTAGGAGGGATAAAGACATCCCTGCCAAGAAAGCCTTCAATCTCCTCAGACAGATAGGGCTGATTTAAACTGTGTGTGTGTGTGTGTGTGTGTGTGTGTGTGTGTGTGTGTGTGTGTGAGGCAGACGCAGATAACTGAGGGATGAATTGGATTAGAGATTTTCTCCAGCATGTTTCATGTGTCAGTGATAAGCTTGTAGCGTGTTCCCCTGTGTTCTGCTGTGTGTTAACGAGCAGCTGTTACAGAAGCTGTAAAAGTCTCTCTAATTGGCAGGTACTCAGTTCTGGTGTCTGCTGGATATCGTGCCTATTAAGAATGAGAAAGGAGAGGTCGTGCTGTTCCTGGTGTCCCATAAAGACATCACAGACAATAAGAAGGACCAGGACGAAGAGCAGTGTCCTGAGATAGGTGAGCATCCACACAAACACAGAATCCTAGGTACTATTCCCAAATGTCGACTACGATACCCATCAGCCCCTGCACATCACTCGACTACGACACCACATCACATGACTGGTCACACCCGATTTACTTTCAGATGATGTTTATATTAAACATATCAATATAAAATACCTCTATTATATATCATAACAGTATGCTTTCTTGAGTATCAATACAGACACGTAAAAGGTCAATGAACAACATTTGTGAATTATGTGTGGTACAAAACAAACAGCGTTCAAAACAAGTCTTTTGAATCCCTGCTTGGAGAGAATTAATAGACTTGTAGGCTAACATAGCTGTGGATATAATACTTAGATGAATTAGAATGAATAAGAATAAGATGAATAAGGGCGTTTAAAATAGATTAAACCTGGATTGTTTCAGGTATGTGTAGCAGCTTTATCCAAATCAAAGCTTCTGCTATCACATCTGTTAAAGTAACTGCTTCTGTTAAGATTTTCAGCTCCATTAAGACTCCATTATCTTCCCTGTGGTGGTCTGATCAGTCCTCTGAGGATGCATTCTGATAGAGATGTGTTTCCATTGTTCCCAGGTATTATGTTCCACGTTCCCACGTATTATGGCCAGTCGGGATCGTCGACGTTACTCAACCGCATGCAGAATATCCCCTCTATACTTATGTCCAGAACTCGCTTTCGTAGACTTTCGAGTGAAAAAAAGATAGAAACCCTCTTCATTTCCCAAAAAATATGTAGCCAGTTTAAAGTTTAAACTTGATATTCACTCCCCGGCTTCAGAAGCCAGCTATAGCAGCTTTCTACCATCCTGCTGTATCTTCCTGTAGCCAGGCGTGCGGGAAGTGATGGATTCTGGAGAGGAATTTTGGGAGAATGTTTAGGTTTAGGCTATACTTTCTTGAAACATAAAATTAATATTATTAACCAGTTAAGCACTTTTTAAAATAATGTTTTTACTATGTAACACTTTTGAGTGATTATACAGTAATATATATACAGTGACAGTAAAATTGTACAATGAAAATGTTCGTTTTTGATTTTGTTCTCTGTAATGTTTGTAATCCTGAGCACAAACTTTACTTGCACATTGTATGTAATCTGAACTAAATTGACTGGCATTATTGTTATAAATCTGACCAATCATGGGTCAGATATTTAGAGCAGTTTTAAATCACCTTGTGTTCACCCTCTCATCAAGAAATAATGTATTTGCTCAAGGATATCCAATTCAATCCAGAGTTCTAGTTCACTGCCAGTATGGAGTTTCACATGTTCTCTATGTGGGTTTCCTCTCGGTTCTCCAGTTTCCTCCCACCTCCCGAAAAACAACATAGTTGGATTGGCTACACCACATTGCCTCTAGGTGTGAATGAGTGTGTGAATGTGAGCATACATGACATATAGTGGGGGAAATAAGTACTGGACGTGTCAACATTTTTTTCAGTAAATATATTTCCAATGAGGTTATTCACATGAAATTTTCACCAGACTTCAGTATTAACTCAAGAAATTCAGAAATTCACAAAATTAAAGTCCATAAATGAAGTTATGTGTAATAAAGTGGAATGACTCAGGAAAAATTATTGAACACGCTAAGAAAAAGCAGTTCTAAAAGGCAATTAACCAGCTGAAATCCATAAGTAGATTACAGGGTTGTGAAGGTCTTGGGAGAGCTCTTTGCTTTTACCCATCATGAGATATTTCTTGTGTGACACCTTGGTAACGAAAAGCCTTTTTATAGACCATCAATTTACTAACTCAGCTCAAACTTAATTTGCACAGATAGGGGGTATAATTACTTTCTAACTACTTATGGATTTCAGCTGGTTCCTTGCCTAGGAGAACTGCTTTTTCTTAGCGTGTCCAATACTTTTTTCCTGTGTCATTCCACTTTATTACACAAAATTTTATTTATGGACTTTAATGTTGTGAATTCTTTATCTTTCCAGATTTATTGAGTTAATACTGATGTCTGGTGAAAATTTCATGTGAATAATCTCATTGGAAATATTTTTACTGAAAAAAAATGTTTAACCAACTTGTTGGAAATACTTATTTCCTGCACTGTCTCAACCAGGGTGTATTCCCTCCTCACTCCCGGTATTCCCAGGATTAGCTCTGGATTCACCACAACCCAGAGAGAGAGAGAGACTGGGAAAGAGCATTGTACTTGCATAGCACTGATGATCTCCTTCTGGCTGCCTTCTTTCTGATTTACAAACACTTGAGACTCTGTACTTCACACATGAAACCTGTCCTGTTCACTAACCTTGATCTACACTGGTTTGAAAGAAAACTAATTATATTCTTCAGGTCAGATTCAATCTGAATGATTTTAAGTGAATTTGAAGTGAGTTTAATTGGGTAGAGAACATGAGTGCAGTTTTAGAGATAACAGAGAACAGAATGAATGTGACAGCAATAAATGTACACCCTGCTATCTCTATCAGTTTGCTTTTAAGTGGAAACCAATTTAATACTTTGTGCTCTTCACGTGTTCTTTGTTTGCAGTGCTTATATAACCCCAGTCATTTTCAGTTATTCAGTAATTAGTGCAGCAGTTATTAATCTTCCATGTACTTAGTGTGTATGACCTGCAAAGAAGTGAACAAGAATGCGTTATACACTTCTTCCTCCAAATTCAGCAAACTGCATATATATATATATATATATATATATATATATATATATATATATCAGAGCTCAAACTATTTGAAGACCATATTCTGATCAGAAATGTGTTCACATACTGTATGTCACATTTGATTTGACTTCTGTTATAAACTCATGAAATGCATTAAAGCGTGCTCTGTGCTCAGATGAGGAGACAGGACTGGAGGTTCACAAGGTCACGCGGCCCCAGAGCTTCAATGCTAACCGGCGGCGTAGCCGGGCTGTGCTGTACCAACTATCAGGACATCTGCAGAAACAGGACAAGAGCAAACTCAAGATCAATAACGTAAGTGCTTTACTGGTATAATCGTCAACAAGTAGTTCACCCAAAGTTGCTGAAGTGGTTAACCTTTCACGGAAGTTTGGGTAAAGTGAGAGAGGAGTTGTTCACCCTAAGTTAGATTGGTTTAGATAAGGTACTTTGAAAAATATCAACTCAATTAATAGCAAATGTTACTAAAAACAAGCTGCTCTTTTTTTTTTTTTTTTTGCATTTCAATACAAGCAATGGTCATTATGTGAATAAATGATAAAAAAAAAAAGAAAAAATGTAACTCATATATTAACATGTATTATCCATATTACACAGATGGTACACTTCTCGTTCTATGAAAGAATATTATGGATAGCTTTCTCTGCATTTACTTTATACTTATAATAATCATGCACTAATACCTGAATTAAAGCTTACTTAAATATGAACTAATGATGAGTTAAGTCACATACTAATCATGAACTAATGAAGAACTAACCTTAACTACGACGCAAGTCGTATTGAATTTATGCGTGAATAACGACCACCTTAAATACGTTAGTACGTTAGGGTAAACTAAATCAAACCTGCTCAATAAGAAAGAATATGTATTAAACGTGCATAATTTCAAATTGTTTATATAATTTGCCATATGCAGCTGCATACACAAACATCATTGGATGGCGCTGGATTACTTTCATAATTTGCACTGATCCACCTTATTGAACGTAGAAATACGAAATAATTCATATAAACACCAATAATTTCATCTCACCTCCATCCAATGATGTTTGTATACATTGATGTTTGATTTAGTTTACCCCTGCATGTTAAGTAATACATGTAGTAACATGGTGGTTATTCTCGCATGAATTCATAAGACTCATAAGACATCGTAGATAAGGTTAGCTCTAATTATTAATTCAGGTATTAGTGCATGGTTATTCATGTACTGTTATTGTCAAGTGTTACCACTTTATCAGATTCCTATAAAAATACATAATAAGGGTTTAGGAAAAAAGAAATTCATATAAATAGTACTTAGCATACAGTATATTATTTCATTTGTAGCACATGTAGCACAATTACAGAAGCTGAAAATTGTGTAACAGAAGCAATACAAGAATCATAAGGAGTCAATATAATAATTTTAGCATAAATCTTAATGTCTAAGGTAATAATTGTTGTTTTGTTTACTTAAGCCCCTCAAATGTACATTAAATTGGAGCCATTCAGTAGACATAGCTTAATGCAGCATTTAGCATTCAGCCAGAGGAAAAATAAAATAATGAGAACAACATTGCTGAATGCAAAAGTAACTGAACATTTTAGACCAATTAGAAAAGGAAATACAAAACGTACTTGTCCACTGATCTAATAAACCACAAACACACACCCACAGAGTGCAGTGTAATTGTACATATGGAAGATGTAAATCGAGACCAATGGCTCAGACACACCAAGCTCATTTCTAAGATATAGTCTTAGGCTTTGCACAACATGCCTTAAGGGTAATGGACTGATTCTGCAGCCTTTTCAAGGTAAAGGAAAGAAAATGAAGGACTGTTTATGCATGCTATGTATATAAAATACTAATCAGCCAAGGGTCTGGATGAACTTACTTGTTCTTAATGGTTATGTACAGTTTAAATCGTATTTTACATTCAGAAAAGCCCTAAGCCAGTTGAGAGATTTACAATGTTTTAGAATATATAGTAGAATACTCTATAATTTGTTACCCGAGATCCCCATGTGGACCAGAAAACAATGCCAAGCTAAAGAAACAGAGAGGATTAACAAATGTCTGAAAATGAATCCAGCACTAAAGTGCATTCTTTAAGGAAGTGGATTTGAGTGTAAGATATGAATATGAACCGAGAGAGACAGTAAAAACAGAAGTCTAAAGACAGAGTACAGTGGTGTGAAAAAAAACAGATTCCTTCTGTTTTTGTATATGTCTCATACTAAATAGTTTTACATCTTCCAACAAAATACAACATAAAACAAAGTTAACCTGAGTAAACACACAATACAGTTTTTATTTATTTATTATTGAAGTAAAAAAAAGTTATCCAACAGCTATCACCAATAATAATCGCCCCCTTAAACTCAAAATCTGCTTGTGCCACCATTATTTAGCAGAAATAACTGCAACCAAACACTTCCGATAACTGGAGATCAGTCATTCACTTACTTCTAGGACTAGGTCTTACTCCTATGTTTTGGATCATCGTCTTGCTGCATAATACAGTTGCGCTTGAGTTTCAACTGAAGACTGGTAAAGAGCAGAATTCATGTTTCCCTCAATTATTGCAAGTTCCTTTGATGTTGTCCTTGGCTCTGTTGTGACTTCCTGGATGAGTCATTGCTGTGCTCTTGGAGGAATTTTGGAAGGTTGGACACTTCTGGGAAGGTTCACTCCTGTGCCAAGTTTTTCCATTTGGAGATAATGGCTCTCACTGTGGTCCCTTGGAGTCCCAGAGCCTTTGAAATAACTTTGTAATCCTTCCCAGACTGATGAATTTCAATCACCTTCTTCCTCATCAATTCTGGAATTTTATTCAACCTTGGCATAGTGTGTTACTGGGTAAGAACTTTTAACCAACTTCATGCTGTTCAAAAAGTTCTATTTAAGTGTTGAATTGATTGAACAGGGTTTGCAGCAATCAGGCCTGGTTGTGTCTAGTCCAGCTGAACCCTATTATGAATGCAGTTTCATAGATTTGGGGAATTATACATTTTCACACAGGCCCAGTTGGTATTGATAATGATATTGATAATGATAATGAGTCTTTATTGGTCACATTTACATATGCACAGGGAAATTATTTTCTTCGCATAGCCCAGCATGTCAGGAAGTTGGGGTCAGAGCGCAGGGTCAGCCATGATACAGCACCCCTGGAGCAGAGAGGGTTAAGGCCTTTGCTCAAGGGCCCAACAGTGGCAGCCTGGCAGTGCTGGGGCTTGAACCTCCAACCTTCCGATCAGTGACCCAGAGCCTTAACCGCCAAGCCAGTACTGCCCTGTATTGGATAACTTTTTTGCTTCAATAAATAATATTATCATTTAAAAACTGTACTTTGTGTTTACTCAGGTTCATTTTGTTTTGATTTCTGAAACAATTTAGTATGAGATATACACAAAAACAGAAGAAATCAGCAAATACTTTTTCACAGCACTGTATATGATAGACTTGCGCCGAATTACAGATGTATGTAACCAGGAAAAAAATACATGTTCCTCTAATATATTGTAATGTACAGTACAGTGCCCTCCACTAATATTGGCACCCTTGTTAAATAGGAGCAAAGAAGGCTGTGAAAAATTGTTTAACCAAAATTCACAAAAATACTCTGCTCTCATGGACATCAAACAATTGCGAACAAAACACAGGCTTACACACACACACACACACACATATATATATCTTTGCTAAATGTATGTGTGCAATGATTATTTTTCTGACTCTTTTTACCAAAAGATCAAAAGGTTCAACAATAAAGACAATTTTTCACAGCCTTCTTTGCTCATATTTACAAAGGGTGCCAATATTAGTGGAGGGCAGTGTATACTGTTGTTTTCTTCTTTTAGAATATGTTTGGTGAGAAGCCGCCCATCCCCGAGTACAAGGTAGCAGCCATTCAGAAGTCCCGCTTTATCCTCCTTCATTATGGTACCTTCAAGGCTGGCTGGGATTGGTTGATTCTTTTAGCCACCTTTTATGTGGCAGTCACTGTCCCCTATAACGTATGCTTCGCTGTGGTTGGTGTACGGGACGACATGCCAACACCCAGAAGTCCACCGAGTGTGAGCGACATTTTGGTGGAGATCCTTTTTATGCTAGGTAAGACACACAGCCTCTGTTACTCTGGAATATTGACCTCATCTGCTTTCTTTCACAAGGGCAGCATGAAATGAATGAAAGTTGTATTGTTTATTATGTAAAAGTGGAAAGGACCCGGAGACCACAGGACCAAAACAAATAAATGATTGGAACTGATCTGGGCAAAAATGTTATATTGAATAAGCTCTGCTGCATTTAATAACTGTGCAAGTCCCAGTCAGAATATTTATTTAATAGGATTGTCATTAACTCCTCATTAGTTCTACAGTCGAACAAGACTGGCTTAGTGGCTTAGGCTTAGCACGTTCGCCTCACGCCTCCAGGGTTGGGGGTTCGATTCCCACCGTGGCCCTGTGTGTGCGGAGTTTGCATGTTCTCCCTGTGCTGCGGGGGTTTCCTCCCCCAGTCCAAAGACATGCATGGTAGGCTGATTGGCGTATCTAAAGTGTCCGTAGTGTATGAATGGGTGTGTGAGTGTGTATGTGATTGTGCCCAATCGATGGACTGGCACCCTGTCCAGGGTGTACCCCGCCTAGTACCCGATGCTCCCTGGGATAGGCTCCAGGTTCCCCCATGACCCTGAAAAGGAGTAAGCGGTAGAAGATGGATGGATGGATGGATATTTACAGCGCACAGCCAATTGTGATTTTATGACTTGTTTATTTTTACGTTTTTTTTCTTTGTTCATTAAATTACTCCGTCATTAAGATTTGAGAATATTTATTCCTGCAAAAATATTGCGTATTAGCTTTGTTTCAGCTTTGATGAGCCCATGCCTGTGGGTATTATCTCAGTGTGGAAGGAAAACTTCACTGGTCCAAACACTGATGTTATATTTAAACGTGCATTAGAACTTACACGAGGGCTAAGCTGACATTGTATTATTTTGTATAATTTCAGATATTGTGTTGAACTTCCGTACAACGTTTGTGAGCACATCAGGCCAGGTGGTGTACGACGCTCGCTCCATCTGCGTGCACTACGTCACCACCTGGCTCTTTGTGGACCTAATCGCTGCGTTACCCTTTGACTTGCTCTACGCGTTCAATGTCAGTGTGGTGAGTTTTTTACTGTAATAAAAATTCTTGCTATAAATGTCAGCATGTGCTGTTGCCAGTATTAAACCTTGTGGTACAGTGCACCACATCATAACAGAATACACAGTAATAATAACCTGATGCAGAATTTCAGTTTAACTGCTGTGTGTGCTTTATGTCTGCAGTTCTTTGGGGTTCATCTACTAAAGACTGTTCGGTTGTTAAGACTCCTGCGCTTACTCCAGAAGCTAGAGCGCTACTCACAGTATAGTGCCGTCGTCCTCACCTTGCTCATGTCGATGTTTGCTCTGCTGGCTCACTGGATGGCGTGTGTCTGGTACTTTATTGGACGCTGTGAGATCGAGAATAATA